>NC_140972.1:21159371-21169371 GCF_056783735.1 Eptatretus burgeri
TATTTAATATTCTGAATATGGGTTCTTGGATTTAAATCAAACTCGGTAGAAGTTATATAATGATGCAATAATGTGGGCAGAGGGATATCTGTCGACGTCGCAAAGTGCTGTTCTAGTTTCCATTTTATCAATCCCATTCTCTCAACTTGACATCCATTTGAAAGTAGTGATGGACAGCCCATTTGAAAGATTGAAGTGAGTCGGAGAAGAAAATAGACCTTGAGACAATTCCACAATCAGGAGAATAAGGGGTTGCAGGTGTGCAACCAGCCTGGACTTTGAGAGGATTAGAGGGTGTGGATGTCTTGAGGAACATATGTGACCTGGGGTGGCTCAGAATGGGCAGAGGAAGGAGAGAGCAGGAAGAGTAAGGCAGGTGTAAGCTTCTATAAAAGAGAGAGCGCACCAGCTTGCCACTGGTGGTAGAGTGACAGTCCTTGGAAATATGCCTCCAAGGAGACGAAAATAGGAAGACAAAGGAAAACACAACGCTAAGCCCTGTCTCCATGGTGATAAATGTCGGTCTGGGTGTCGGATGGGAAGGTTCTCTGTGTAGATGACAAATATCACGGTTGAGCCCAACATTTGCCACAGCTCCGCCTACTGGGAGGGGTTTGAGGTTTGAATGGAAGTGCTGAGCTCCACAGAGAATATCCTCGTGAGATGATATGAATCTCCCACAAAATGCTGTAGCAGATCGTGAGGCCAAGGGGTTCCAGGGACAGCATTACTTACATTGGCTGTCCAGTGAAGTTGATGGGATAGATCGATTGCCGATCCTTGTGGAGAGAGAGAGAGAGAGAGAGAGAGAGAGAGAGAGAGAGAGAGAGAGAGAGAGAGAGAGAGAGAGAGAGAGAGAGAGAGAGAGAGAGAGAGAGAGAGACTTGCCGGCTTTGAACGTCATGGTCCAAGTAGCCGACCAGCACATTGTATTGTTCAGATCTCACAAAAGGTCCTTTCACAGGAGTAATTTCTCATTATAGGTAGGGTGGAATCGTCACCAAAATGGTAAAGTTGGTTTTCCTGAAAATCAATTGGCTAATTTGTCTAAATCAAGAATAATTTAGGTCCAAAGATGCTTTCTTGTTGAAACCCAGCCTAAAGACTGTACAAAAGGAAGAGGAAGAGCTAATTGTCTTCCTGTTTTGTTTCATATCATCCAAAGTAAAGAGAGAGAAAAAGAGAGAGAAAGAGAGAGAAAGAGAGAGAGACAGAGAGAGGGAGAAAGAGAGAGAGAAAAAGAGAGAGAAAGAGAGAGAGAGAGAGAGAGAGAGAGAGAGAGAGAGAGAGAGAGAGAGAGAGAGAGAGAGAGAGAGAGAGAGAGAGAGAGAGAGAGAGAGAGAGAGAGAGAGAGAGAGAGAGAGAGAGAGAGAGAGAGAGAGAGAGAGAGAGAGAGAGAGAGAGAGAGAGAGAGAGAGAGAGAGAGAGAGAGAGAGAGAGAGAGAGAGAGAGAGAGAGAGAGAGAGAGAGAGAGAGAGAGAGAGAGAGAGAGAGAGAGAGAGAGAGAGAGAGAGAGAGAGAGAGAGAGAGAGAGAGATAGATAGATGAAAAGGGATGCAGGAAAATTTGGAGAGGCAAGGAAAAAGAAAAATGCATCAGACTATTTGTGGAATATGAAGGCGATTTCAAGCTATCCAAATGAGACAGCAACACCTGCAAACAGAGAAAGTGGCTACAAAGTATAAATAAAAGGAGTGAATAAGGTCGATCAAGAACGGAGTTTTAGAACTGGTTCTATAGAGTCTTTGAAAAGCCATTTGGGAATTCCCAGTTATACGACCCAGAAAGGGCAAACATATCAAGCCCTCCCCAAAATTCTCTTTTATTCATTCTTTGAATATATCAACAAAATATTGTTCCAATGAGCTCATTTATTTGTATGATTCATTGTTCAATAATATCCACAAAGCTACCTCACCCTTCAGGAATCTTCATATTATCAATAACAAGCAGCACTTCGAAAACACCACCCTCACTGACAAATTAGAGGCACAATTCAAAGTCGAAGACTTTTAAGTATGGTGAACCCTGACGAGCAAATTCCCAGTCAAAATTTCCATCAGGCACAATACATGCTATTGTAGATCGGAGTTTAAAGTGTTGTGCGTTTTGCCAGTTACTTTTGGTCGATGAATGCACTTGTTGTGGCCTTGTCACTTTGTGCCACCTTCGTTGAATGAAGAATATTTGTGGGTGCATCCAAAGGTCATTTCTTCTCATTGTATTCCACAACCTTGAAATCTGAGCAGTGTCTAAAGCAAGCACATTAAACAGCCATTAAATATTTGTTCTCACAAACTGGCAAAGGAAAGACTATGTTTTTTCAAAAAATTCTGCATTTCATTGAACAATTGTGTTGCCTTTGTGTCGGAGCATACAAAACATTTATGAAAACTTAATTATAGTACTTCCCTATTGTCACTGACATGTTTAACCACAAAAGGAAGTCAGTCTTATTCGCTGTAGTCGGGTGTTGGGTCGAGGCAGATTGAATAATGCTTTGCCTTTTTCATGTCACTAAAATAACAACTTCACAAACAAAATCAGCAAGGCTCAGGTCATTTTATTTTGAGGTGATCCTTGAAGATTACCTTTGGCTTAAGCCTGCTGTTGGCTTCATGGTTAAGATCTTAGGGTCGTGAATTAAAGCCTCTGTAATCCATTTAATTAACATCAGGTGAGTTGACTCTGTCATCCTTCCGAGGTTGGCAAAATGAGTACCAGATTACTGGTAGCGTGGACACTGCATCAGCAGCACAGCCACGAGCCCAGAAAATGATGCAGCCATAGGCTGCATATGAATAAATGAAACCTTTGGCTTTTTGAAGATGTTCAGCAAGATCTGCATTACAACAAAGAAAGTGACAAATTGCCAGTTGTTGATATAACTACTTCACAAGAAAGGACATTTCTGACAGTGGAGAAGATGTTGTTTTGTACGCAGCTTGTGGTTGCTGGTTGAATGATTTTCTGGAAGCACGGCAGGAAAGAAGTGCAATGAGCAGACACTACAAGGAGATGAATGAACAGGACAGAGAAGAGGGAGAAAACAGAGAAACTTGTGAGTAGAGGAGAGGTATGGGAGAATAGAAAAGATCACAGGTCGGGATTGTGACTGCCTAAAGGCATGGACAAACTGTGCACACACCCAGTGCTTCAAGGTGGGAGAGACCCCAGCCACAATATGTTCAAAAATAAAGAAATAATAAGGGGAGAAAAGGGATGGAAATATATCATGAACTATAATGGCACTCTTGCACATACTGTACCTCTGCCAGGCTGAACAGTTGACACTTTATATCCCACTGGGAGGCTGGATCTACATACAGACCTTAACCAAAATCTTGTCTTCCTGTTTTGTTTCATATCATCCAAAGTAAACATACAAAGAAAGAGAATAGTGAAAAGGGATGCAGGAAAAGTTGGAGTGGCAAAGAAAAAGAAAAATGGCTTGTTCTTGTCACCCACCCAACTGATCCACCAAGTTTTGCCATAATCCATCCACAACAGTTTGAAATATCGTGCTCCAAACCACACCCAGTTATCTGAACCTGCTCTCAATTATGCACAGATTCATCCAATCTCATCTTCAATTATCTTACCCATACGATCCTCCCGCTCTTGGTAATCTGAATCATGTGGTGAGGCAGTTGCCTTAAAAACTTTCATTCTCTTCCTGGAAGGCAAATCCAACTGAAGGCAACTTCAGATCATTCAACCCTTCCCTCCCTTCAAATGGCACCACAACTAACTCCAATTGTGAGAAGGCCAAATGCCTCAATTCTGTGTTTGCTTCAAAATATTGTGTACTCAACAAACATATATACATATATATATATATATATATATATATATATATATATATATATATATATATATATATATATATATATATATATATATATATATATATATATGTATCTTTTTCTTTCGGCTGCTCCCGTTCGGGGTCGCCACAGCGGATCATCCGTATGATCCGCATAGTGATTTGGCACATGTTTTACGCCGGATGCCCTTCCTGACGCAACCCTGGTCGCCTCTTATGACACAGGGATAATATATATATGTATATATATATATATATATGTATATATATATATATATGTATATATATATGTATATATATATGTATATATGTATATATATATATTGTTGTGGTTACCAGATTCGCAAACCACCATTCAGGTCCCTTAGGTGAGGTATCTCGGTAAGTACATGTGTAGTTAGGCCCGAACCCGTTGTCTAGTGGGAATACATGTCATTTATACGTGCTGCGACTCTTCAGGATAGCCGTTTTTCTTTTACTATCTTTATTTTGGACCAATCGCCACCATCACAACCACAACATCAACCACCAACCACAACCACCGCTTCACCACAACCGCCACGACCTTCCCGTCACACCTCGCCACCGTAGCATCGCCACCGTTCTTGCCCCGCTGTGGGTACCGGTGTTGGACTCATGCAGAACGCGCGTCGAACAGCGTGTACAAAATCACGGATTTTCTGCTTCAAAAACGGATCAAAAACGACACACGCCCACTTTTTGCCGTCCAATCGGTGAGCGAGGGGCGATTTGGCCCCGCCTCCAGAACGATCGATATATGCAAATTTGTGGATCAAAAAGCCTTCACGCCCACTTTTTCTCGGGCCAATGGGGAGCGAGGTGAAAGGTCAAAGGCGAAGTTACGGGGGGGATAAAAGGACGCGTTCGTCAGTCAAGTCGGAACGGTCGGAGAGTCAAGAAGAAGAGAGTCGCAAAGGAGTCAGAAGAGAGTCAGCAGAACGAGAACGGGGAGTCAGCAGAACGAGGTCGGAGAGTCAAGAAGAGGAGAGTCGGAAGCAGAGGGTCAAGACTTCGCGGGCGGTGGAGCTGCTCGTCGTGTGCGTTGGAGTCGGAACGGAGGGGACGGAGCTGTGGAAAGGCGGCGACACCAGACGAGGGGGTGCTCGCGTCGTGCAGGAAGCTGCACCCGAGGGAGGCCGACAGCGCGACCTGGCCGAGGTGGAGACGCTCGTCGCATATAATAAAGATCCTCTATACCCCGAGCATCAGCAACCCCCTCCTGTTTCCCCCCGCGCTGAGATAGTGCGACCAAGGGGGCCCCTTTCCACCCCCTGCCAGACACCGTCCACGAGGCCCGCGGGTTGCGGGGCCATCGCCGCTCCGCGTCTCATCACCAGACGGGTAGGCCCGACCCGGTCTCGGCCCCAGGCCTACCTCATTCTTGGGGGATTTCTTTTCCTTGGTTTTGGGTATGTGTTGTCGGCGCCGTCTGTGAAGTAGAATTGTATAAGTGTTGCCGTGTGCTCGGTAGTCGGTATTAGCTCTGCACTGTGTTTTCACTTTTATGTTTGCTTTTTGTGTAAATGGAATTGTTTTCTTTTTTTTTGTGTGCATTTGGTGGAATTGTATTTGTGTGCTTTCCGTTCGTCGCGAATAAATGTGCTTTATTGTTGAACTGTTCTCCCGCTTCGCTTCGTCTTTTCCTCCATTGAATCCCCATCTTGCTTCACGTAAAGGGTTGGTAGTGGGCTGAATACGCCCGATAATTAATCGAACCGTCGAGGTCGACGATAACACCGCTCGGTTATTCTGATAGTACGGAACGGGTCGCTTAAGTGGCCCGTGTCCGAAGTCGACCTGCGGCGAGGTGCGATCGCCCGGTCTACCCTCCGCGTGGGTACTTAGGTAGTTCGAATTTGGCGAGCAACCCTATCCCACGCGGGGGCTGATTGGCTCGATCGCGGTGAGACCGAAAGGTCCACCCGTGACTGGTTCCCGGCGTTAGTCCGAGAGGGTCACGACTGGATTGTCCGTCCGGTGGGCGACGTGCCGCGATTCGAGTTACGTGGCCGTTCGCACGCCGGCGGGCGCGAAATCCGCAACACTGGTGTCAGGTCGTGCGATACAAATTCATCGCCCTCCTCGCGGCACTGGTATCGGAGAACAGGAAAACGGGCTCTCCTGTCTCCAATTAAATTCACGGGAATCGGTCCAGGGGTGAGAGAAGCGACCCCCGATTCCCTCCAAATTACGAGCGAGTTAAATTAACCCTTCACGAGAAGCAAGATGGCGTCTCAAGGCGAGCGGGAGCCGGGGGTATTAGAAATGTATATGTGTAATAATGTAGAGTCCATGGTCCAGGATGGAATCCCCGAGCAGGAAATGTTGATTGTGCAGGAACACGGACTCGCCCAACTGAACCCAGGGCCCGAGGTGGGTGCGGCAGCGGCCGCGGTGTATGACACCTCCCCCCCCCCTCTCCACCAAGACCCTTCCCCAACCCTTGCCGAAACGGCTCAGCTGAGTGCATCCAACATGGCCCAGCTATGCGCCATGCTGGCGGCAATGAACAAACAAATGAATGAAGTGAAAACGACGATGGATACAAATACAAATGAAATGAAAAACGAAATGAAAGACATGAACAAGCAAATGAATGAAGTGAAAACGACGATGGATACAAATACAAATGAAATGAAAAACATGAACAAGCAAATGAATGAAGTGAAAACGACGATGGATACAAATACAAATGAAATGAAAAACGAAATGAAAGACATGAACAAGCAAATGAATGAAGTGAAGGCGACGATGGATGCGAATACACAGCAAATGAAGGAGGAAATGAAAAAGTTCCGGGGTGAGACGCAGAACATGTGCCGAAGCCTGCAGGCGGGCATGAAGGCCGTGACCGGGGAGATAAAAATGGCGACTCCACGTGTGGGAGCAAACGAGCTGGGTGGGGGTGCAACGGCTGACAGGCCCGCGGTGGAGGCGGGTGAAAAAATAATTCGTGGAACGTGTTGGGCGAGGGTCGTGACGATGACCGAAAGGGAAAAATTAAATGGGGAGACCAAAACGTGTGAGACGAGACACGAGGTGACGACAACGGAAATAATAGTTGAGACAAGGGAGGTAAAGGGTGAAGAGTTGGCAGAGACACGGGAGACAGAAAAAATAGAGGGAAGACTACACGATGAAGATGGGGTAAGTGACGCACACACACACACGGAGGTAGTGGAGGATAATGGGGGTGAGCTCGCGGAGCGTGTAGGGACCCGGTGCGAGCAGCGGGATGGCCTCCTCCAGGAACGAGGGGAGGGAGTATGCCCCCTTGAGGCGAGTCACGACCAGGTGAGTTCGGTCGTGCTTTGCGAGGTTGAGGGGACGAGTGCTGTGGACGGGTGCACGGAGAGCTTGGGGGGTGTAGAGGCCCCGGAGACCCTTGTGGGGACACGAATCCCCAGTGTGGTTGTCCCTGTGTGTGTGGTGCAAGGTGTGAGTGCGTCCCTGTGTGTGGAAGCGACCCCGTGTGTGAGTGGTGTGGTGGCGATGGTGCCGGAGTACGTGCTTCCCAGCACGCCGTGTGTGGATGAGGCACCGTGTGTGGAAGAGGCCGTGTGTGTGAGTGAAACGGCCAGTGTGGATGAGGTACCGCGGGTGAGTGCCCCCGCGTGTGTGAGTGAGGCACGGAGTGTGGATGAGACACCGCGGGTTAGTGCCCCCGCGTGTGTGGATGAAACGGCCAGTGTGAGTGAGGAACCGCGGGTTAGTGCCCCCGCGTGTGTGGGTGAGGCACCGTGTGTGGAAGAGACCGCGTCTGTGAGTGTCGCCGTGTGTATGAGTGAGGTACCGCGGGTGAGTGCCCCCGCGTGTGTGGATGAGGCACGGAGTGCGAGTGAGGCACCGCGGGTGAGTGCCCCCGCACGCGTGAGTGAACGGCCGTGTGCAAGGTCGCTGTGTGCAAGGGAGACCGTGTGTGTGAGAGAGCGGTATGTGAGGGAGATGTCGGTTGGCATGCGGGAGCACGCAGCCGCGTCTCCCGGTGTGAATGTGATGGTGTGGACTGTGTGCGTCGTAACACGCAGGTATGCGTGTGTGGAATGGAGACGGAGACGGCGACAGAGGAGAGAAAGCCGAGTAGCGGCTGTAGCTATTTCGTGGACCGTGCCGGGTTCACCCAGCAGTGAGCACGCGGTTCGTGCTGTGCAACGCACGAGACCACCACGTGCTCGCTTGCGAGAGTGAAGTCCCGGTCCGGAAACGCACGCGGTGGATTTGCCGATCCCGCGGACGGACAAAGTTTAGGCAGGTAAATGGATTTGGACCGGACGGGTTCTCCACGCGATCGTGTGTGTTAAGCTCCAACGGGCAAAGCACATGTGTTCGCGTGGGGAACCCCTCGAGACGTGGGGCTTGTGTTTTTTTCTGCGCACGGTGACGTCATGGCTGCACGTGGGGTTGGAATCCGGCAGGAGGGGTATCTCTGCCGGATGGCACCGTCCAAGGAGGGACGAGGAACACGTGCAGCTGCATGACGTCACGGGCAGGTGCAAAGTGCGCGAGCTCTGAGTTGCCGCGCAGGTGCTGCGCATGGAAAAAAAAAAAAGGCAAGCCTCACTTTCGGGTGTACAGGATTCCTGGGCAAGGGGTGAAAGACCCCCTTACCTGGGCACAGGATGGAAACTAGTTAGGGGGAAGGGTTAGCTTAGCTAGACCGACTCCATGGGGCAGGGGTAAGTCCTCATGGAGTCCGTGGAATGGATTAGGTAGAGGGATTGTAGCCAGATTTAGGTTGGGAAATGAAATTATTTATTTGGAGACAGTGACAGACCTGTGAATGTGTAGAGGGGACGTAGTTTAGCTACGTAGTGTTAAAAGGAACGTGCTGTAGTATAAGGGACGACGTGGGAGCACGAGTTAGTTAGGGGAGGTAGTTAGAAGGATGGCAGAGTTCAGCGGTGTGTGTGTTGAAGAGTTGTTGGTGAGTTGTGAGGTGAGTACTTGGTGAGTGAGTGAGGCCAGCGGGTCTGTGTGTATGGAGCGAATGGGGAATGCATGGTGCGATGAGTGATTGGGGGGAGGAGTGACTCCCGCCCAAGGGACCCCGGGGTCAGTGTAGATTGAGTTAGCTGGGTTAGTCAAATTGAAAAATGGAGGTCGTTTTGCTGTTGGTGGGAAAGTAGGCTCGAGACCCATTTGGAGGGGTGCAGGAGCCCTGTTGACGGGCTTGGGAGCGTGGCTGCGAAAGGTGAGTATCGCTGAGTGGGTACCCCGGGCACCAGGCTAGTCGGCCGCGGTAGGCCATGGGCCCATGGGGGGCCGGGATAGAGTAGTGGGCACGGGTGCGCCTGCTCGGTGTGGGGGCCCGGGGCGCCATTAGCCGCGTGGGCAGTGTTGTGGGCACGGGTGACCCTCGGAAAGGGGCCCGGGAGGCCGGCCTGCCACGTGTGCGTTTCAGGGGAGGTGCCATGGGGGGCACTCCCCGGTGTTAGGGAGCTGGTAGGCTCGGAGGCAGTGTAGTGCCCGGGGGTGCCATAGCGGGAGATTCGGCAGAGGGTCGTGCCTGCCAAAGGGAGCCACGTGTCCTAGCCAGGAGACCGTGTGAGGGCACGGAGAGAAAATTGGGGGGCGAGGCCCGAAATTGTAAGGACACCAACACAGGCGACGGGGATCTGGGTTGTTAGAACCAATAGTTTAAGCGAGAGGCGCTTGTTGAAAGCCCCGGGGTAGTTTAACAGTTAAATGGTTAGGGTAGATTAGGAGATGTACCCCTCCGCACCATCCATCCCCTCGCTGTCGTTGTGGGCCGCTGGACCCACTTTGGTTATAGATCGCCGAACTCTGGGGAGGCCATTCTGAGGCTTCGTTGGGCCTCGACACAGGATGTTAGCTCTCCCTTATTCCCCTCCGGGAAGGCAACGTAGGGGTTGGGAGTAGGCTAGGTGACAGGATAGGTTAGCCGAACAAGGACGATAAAGGGGGTTAGGGGACGATTTATAGTGGGGGAGTAAAAATAAAAACAACAAAAAATTAAGGGGGCTAAATTGGTTTTTCACAAATTAAGGGAGTGGGTATGTACAGTGACAGGCAAAGGCGATAGGTTGGGAGGGAGACAGGAAGGTAGGTCCGAGCCCGCCTTCCAAGTGGCCAGCACCACCGCACTCCCTCCACCAACCTCCACTGAACGGCAAAGGCTGGCCAGCTTCATCT
>NC_140972.1:21179371-21381871 GCF_056783735.1 Eptatretus burgeri
CCGGAGATAACGTGCTAACTCTCGAGGTGGGAACGCTCAAGCGGAGCGTCTCACGAAGGTACACGCTACACTAGCAGACCTATGCATGACTATGTTAGGGATGTTTCACCTCACACATCTTCTCTCCTCTCTTTCTTTCCACCCCTCCATCTCATCCCCTTTGGACACACAAAAGAGCATCATTACTGACTCTGTTATATATCCTCTCTATCCTCATCTGCTCTCTTTCTTTCTGGCTATCTAATCTTCCGTGTGTGTGTGTGTGTGTGTGTGTGTGTGTGTGTGTGTGTGTGTGTGTGTGTGTGTGTGTGTGTGTGTGTGTGTGTGTGTGTGTGTGTGTGTGTGTGTGTTATGGTGCCTGTCGAAGCATAAGTTAAGATTGTAGAATTGATAATGGGATAAGTCTGCTCTATGTCTGCTTTTGTAAATTACTTTCCTTTTGCCACACCCCACAAATTCCTTGCTATCCCTGCTGTACATACCAATAAACCCAACTTACCATTCCACATACCTTTCCTCACTTGATTGTAAATAAATGCTCGTGTAGAATTGTTCCCAGCTCGTTTTCATCTTTTCCTTCATTGGTCCAGCATGATTTGTATTCTAGCTTAACTGAGACGTTATTCCCCAACGATCAGTTTTCCTAGGCAGTACGTCCTTGGCAGTTACGCTCGGCTACATCTGATCCGGTAAGGTGATCCGGTTTGAACAAGGCGTACTGAGGGCGTGTCCCCCGGTAATTTCATCACATGACCATGAGGTAAATGGTATTCATTAGACGATGGACCCTAAGTCACATGATCGAGTTATTGGCATTCACGTTCGATTGGCAACCCCACCGCTTCACAAAGTTCTTCGTGTGTGACGGCCTGCAATTCCGGAGAGTATGGTGGGAACCCGAGCTAGCTTCCCTGCTTGTTGTCTTCTCGCCCCCGACTCCGGGACTGCAACTATATATACACATATCTCAGTCATACCGAACTGCTCCTGAATTCTGTCTTTTGCACCTGAAAAGGAAAAGGTGGAAAAGTTTCTGGCAACCCTCAACTCTGACGGCAACCGAACCAGATGGCATCAGCTCACATTTCCAACTTGTTCTGCTGCTCTTGCACTTCCTTTCTCTGCCCTTTTCACCATGTCATTTCCCATACATCATGTTCAATCTGCGTAATCATCAACCAACATCACAGCATGACATAAAAAACTGCGAAAACAGATCCACTTATCAACAGACCAATTAGCTTACTTCTAATCATCAGCAAGGTCATGGAATCCATCATCACAGCTGACATAAAATCATTCCTGTTCTATGACAGCCTCATCTCAGATCATAAATTAGGATTCAAACTTGGTCACTCTACCTTCATCATGCTGCTTCTCCTCTCCCAACAATGGATGAAGGCCCTCAATAGTAGACATGAGATCAGGGCCATCTCTCTGGACAAAGCTAGAGCTTTCGAAACAGTCTGGCATCCTGCCTTGCTCTCCAAATTGTCTGCCTACGGAATCAAATGCCAACTCCACTCTTGGATTGCTGACTTCCTCCACTCTTGCAGCCAACGTGTTGCTCTCAACGGAATCCTTTCTTCTCCTCCACCTGTCAAGGCTGGAGTACCACAAGGCAGTGTTATAGGCCCCATCTTATTTCTAATCTTCATCATTGATCTCACTGACTGGTAAATCCTCTTTATCTCTTTGCTGATGACTCCACTCTCTACCATGACATCTGCTATCCCTCTGATAGGCAGGCAGCAGCATCTTCCCTCTCTTCAGACCTTGACAAAATCACAAAATGTTCAGACACTTCGAATATTTATTTCAAATCTGACGTTCGTTCGTTCGTTCATTCTCTCTCTCCCACCTCCCTCTCTCTCTCTCCACCACCTCTCT
This sequence comes from Eptatretus burgeri, assembly GCF_056783735.1. Classification (NCBI taxonomy): domain Eukaryota; kingdom Metazoa; phylum Chordata; class Myxini; order Myxiniformes; family Myxinidae; genus Eptatretus; species Eptatretus burgeri. Next base: position 21,181,262 of record NC_140972.1, read on the forward strand.
CTCTCCCACCTCTCTCTCTCTCCCACCTCTCTCTCTCTCCCGCCTCTCTCTCTCTCCCACCTCTCTCTCTCTTTCTCTCTCTCTCTCTCTCTCTCTCTCTCTCTCTCTCTCTCTCTCTCTCTCTCTCTCTCTCTCTCTCTCTCTCTCTCTCTCTCTCTCTCTCTCTCTCTCTCTCTCTCTCTCTCTCTCTCTCTCTCTCTCTCTCTCTCTCTCTCTCTCTCTCTCTCTCTCTCTCTCTCTCTCTCTCTCTCTCTCTCTCTCTCTCTCTCTCTCTCTCTCTCTCCCACCTCTCTCTCTCTCTCTCTCTCTCTCTCTCTCTCTCTCTCTCTCTCTCCCACCTCTCTCTCTCTCCACCCACCCCCCTGAAAGAACCGTACTGCAATCCATCTACTTTCTCAACAATGCTCTGTTAGGTCTCACTCTCAGCCATGATCCCTCTTGGACAAGCCATATTTCAAAATTGGCCTCCAAAGCCAAATGCTGACTGGGCATCCTCCGTTGTGCAAAGTCCTTCCTTGGCACACCTGAGCTGTTATCCAACTATAAGGCTTTCATCTGCAGCTCAACGGAGTACTGCTCTCCCCTCTGGGTGGGTTCCCCTACTTCAAATCTTGCACAGCTTGATACTGTTGAAACAAAGGCCTTCAATATCATTGGAATCTCTCGCAATGAAGATGAGTGTATGGGCCTGTCAGTCAACATTTGCTTACAGGTTGGTGATCTTTCTGTCTTCTTCCACCTCATTTCTGGACTTGCACCCTCTGTCCTCTCCGTGCTTTGTTCCCCTCTGCCCCCCCCCCTAGGTATCTGCAGGATGCACGTGGTCTCCCAGCAACCCCCTCCTGGTGAAACTGCCTAAAATCCAGAACCACTGCCCTCCTCCACTCATTTATTCTTCTTTTTCCCCACCTGTGCAACCACCTTCCACACTCTCTGCAATCTTTTCTTCCCTCCAGGTCTTCAAGATAGCTGTTCACCACCATCTTAAGTCATCCTCCACCCCCGCCGACCAAAATTTTGCGTATGTATTCATACCCCTCATCATTACCTGTATCTCTTGTTTGTCCATCTCCATCTACTTTCTCCCTCCGCCCTGCTGTTGACATTTAGAAATCAGGTCTGCTTTGTCCATGTCTTTGTACAAAGAGAGACAAGCTTCCCTCTAATGTTGTTTTGTAGAAAGAGAGACAAGCTTCCCTTCCCGATAAAGGTTGCCGAGTATCCAAGCCCTCTCCTAATGTTGTAACCCAAATTTGGTGGCATTCCGACTGGTGGGTTTGGAGAAGATTTTTGAAGGAATTTACGTGATTTTACCAAACATTTATAAGGCCGTCATTGTGACAAACTTCCAGTCACGTGATAGGCATGGTCTCGGGTCGCATTCTGACTTTTTGAAATTCCAGATGAGTTAAAAATGTTTCACTCCCCTCTGTGCATATGTGATCGGGACGAATTCAGAGCCAAAGTACTGCGAAACTGTAGGTTTGTTTAACCGATTTGTGTAAAAAAAAAATAGAACTTACAATTGAAATCAAGTTGTTTCTCGATCATAAGCTGACATTTGTAGAAAAACAGACACACAGACAGACAGACAGACAGAGTGAACCAACGTTTTTTGCTTTGCATGCACAGGTAATAAATAAATAAATCAACTCTGCAGTTATCGACTTCAGTCAAAAAGTTGAAGATAAGAATGATGATTTATTTCTTAACGTAGTATATTATACAGTACTATATTATACAGGACTATCGGCAGGAGCGTTCATCCTTGGAGGGATGGAGGATGATCGGAGCTGTGTTTCGGGAAGAGTGCGGAGTGAACAATTGGAGTCCTTGATCAGTGATCCTGCCATTGGAACATTTAATGTCAAAACATTCTAAACTTCGATGGACTCCTCTGCTAAGAAGAGATTTTAAACTGTTTTGTATGAAAAAAAAACAAAAAACGATTAATTTAATTGCAGTGATGTTGTAAAGAAATCGTGTACGTGGTTCGTATGCAACACCTGGCTGTGGATGAGCATCAGTTCTTGCAGAGAGCGCGGTGCTGCCACTGATGCAGTGTCCCCTGTAAGGTTCGGGCAGGAATCAGTAATTGGTTCGGTTTGCCGGCGATAGCTCGCCTACTCTTCGCGTAGGACACCGTGGGATCTTTAACAAACACCGAGATGACGACGTTTGAACACAGACGAGACAGCGAGCGAACGCGCTGTACCTCGGGGCTCTCCTACCAAGCCGAAGAAATGGTCACCGGGGTCGACTGAGCACCTGTGTCGACCAGGTGATGGTGTCGCCAGGGCGGCATCGTTTTCCCTTGGGGTTTTTATAAATGGGAATATTATGCTTGAACTTTGGTCTCGTCTCCAGCAGAAAATTTCCGATACGGGTTTCCCGGAAAGGGTTGTTGAGAGATTTTGTGGTGACGGTTTAAAGTCGAGAAGGGATTGAGCGCAGGTGTCGTGATGGGCGGTGCAGCGCCGTTTCCAGGTGTGGCACAAAGGACCTGGTGGTGTCGCACAGGTGTCGCACGAAGCCAAGAAAACGATACGCACAGGCACGCTCAGCACCTTCTTTGGCAGGCAGACAGACAGACAGACAGAACGGCTTAAATGTGTCCAACAGGTCAAGATGTCCAATTGATGTTGGCGACTCTTTCAGGCGCGTGGCCTTCAGTTAAATATGACGTCACATGTCCCGAGAAGGCTCCTTCAGGTCCATGAGCAACGCGTCGTGTTTTTAATCCGGCTGTGCCATTTACTCGTCTCCTTGGGTTATAATCTTTCCAACAGAGAATAAATTATAAAACCAATCAATTAAATAATCCACTCGAGGCCGACTCGTGTTGAGGGATGTTTGGGACACCTTCAGCGTGTTTGTGAAATGCGGGTTTGAGACAGACACACGGAGGGAGGGGAGGGGAGAGGGGAGAGGGGGGAGGGGAGAGGGGAGAGGGGGGAGAGGAAGGGGAGGGGGAGGGGTGGAGAGAGAGGGAGGGAGGGGTGGAGAGAGAGGGAGGGAGGTGTGGAGAGAGAGGGAGGGGAGAGAGAGGGAGGGAGGGGGAGAGAGAGGGAGGGAGGGGGAGAGAGGGGAGAGGGAGGGGTGGAGAGAGAGGGAGGGAGGTGTGGAGAGAGAGGGAGGGGGAGGGAGGAGGGGAGAGAGGGAGGGAGGGGGGAGAGAGGGAGGGAGGAGGGGAGGAAAGGAGGGGGAGAGAGGGGAGGGAGGGGGAGAGAGAGGGAGAGAGGGAGGAAAGGAGAGGGGAGGGGGAGAGAGGGGAGGAGGGAGGGGGAGGGGAGAGAGAGGGAGGAGGAGAGAGAGGAGGAGGGAGGGGAGAGAGAGAGAGGGAGGGAGGGGAGGGGGAGAGGGAGGGAGGGGTGGAGAGAGAGGGAGGAGGAGGGAGGGGGAGAGAGAGGGAGGGAGGGGTGGAGAGAGAGGGAGGGGAGAGAGAGGGAGGGGAGAGAGAGGAGGAGGGAGAGGAAGAGGAAGAGGGAGAGGGAGAGGAAGAGGGAGAGGGAGAGGAAGAGGGAGAGGAAGAGGGAGAGGAAGCCGTCGTGGGAATGAAAAACAAAACGTGTTTAATTAAACAACTTGACTTCCCACTGACTCGTGTTGATCCCCTTTAGCCAATGGAGTGCAACCGTGCCTCAGTAATGATGCAACCAACACACGCAATTGTCGATCCAATCTTGGTGGAGTTTGCGTTCTCCGTTTCCATTCGTGGGAACTAATGAAGGTGCATTAAAAGACACCAACAAAAACAAACAACAATCGTGCAACAACGTTCACGATTCATCCTCCGGCAGGAGCTCGTGACGTCACCATTTGGTGAAATTGTGCCAAGAGGAAGTCCCGTGTGGAAGAATATAAATATAACTTGTACGGACGGATTCCTGCGCGAAACATTGTTCTGTGAATCTGCTGTGAACGTTCCGCGTACAGGTACGGAGGTTTATTTACTACGTTTACACATTTCTTTGTACCGGTGAACGTGCACATCAAATGGTCGGACCACGGGTGTATTTTATCGACTCTTCATCATCGTCATTTGTCGAGTTTCATCCCTTCAAAAAAACTAAATAATGTACATTTTAAACCAATTAGTACATACAGTTTTTAACGAATAAATGGCGGGAATTTGTTGTTGCGGTTGTTGCGGTCACTGAGTGGAAACGTGTTGTTCGGGTGTTTCCATTTTATTGACTTTTTTTTGATGCAGATGAACATCCTTCAACCCCCGGTGATGGAGTCGTGTGGCCTCAGACGCATTCGCCTGGTCGAGCCGCTCATGGCGATGTTCTTGTTTGCTGGGAGTTTACCGGGTCCGCTCATGAGCCCGTACATCTACCGCCGGCTGTGCGAGGACATGGCCGGCCAAATGGGGTTTCCATTTCCCGCCAACAAGCATCCCAACGACACCTGTTACTTCAACGGTACAACGCATGAAGAGGTACACACCTGGTGAAACCTGCTGCCATCTGTACACACTTGACTCTTGAGATACCTGTGTGGCCAACACTTGAAATATTGCCCCGTACCCTAACTTATTCGGTATTTAGAACCGTGTAAACGCGGAATTGCTCTAAGATGGTCCAAAAAAAACCCAAAAAAAACAACAACCTTTGATTCACGGAAAGTTTCACCTTCAATTTTATTCAAAAATTAATGATGCCGGAGAATTACATGAGTCTGTCAATGTCAAAGTTTGAGAAATTCCATGAATGCAACGAAGAACCGCAGTTATGCCAACCCCAAGGTTCAATGACATCATTTTTTTTGGTTCTCACTGTTTTGTGTCTTGACTACTTGTAGAACGATTTTTTTTTTTTGATTTGAGGTTTGATAGATGGCCAACAGCTATGCACGCACGCTCGCTCGCTTTAACCTGTCTAGTCTAGCTTCAAAACCTTACCCACATATAAACTGTCATCCTGGTGTTTCACAGGCAGGGCGATTCGTCAATGTGTGTGCTATTCCTTCAGGTGGGCATTAAACGGCCATCCCGTCTACTAGAATTCGTCGGTGGATGTTAAAGATCCCACGGTGTCCTTCGCAAAGAGTTGTCGAGCTATCGCCGACACCATGAACAAATTCCAAATTCGTGCTCTTACCAGCAGTGGGTATGGTATTGGTGGCACAGCCTCAGCGAGCGATACAACCTTGCAGAATTGTGCTGCATCTGAACGAAAACTCTGGCTTAAATGTTCAAATCCAAACTCTTTATGAGCCTATACTTAAGTTGCTTCAAATAATAATAAGTAGTAATACTGTGACAAGTAGCACAACGATATAAAATGTGAAATGGTGAAGAAAAATAAGGTGTGGTAAATAGTGCGACTGTTGTGATTGGGTTTGTTGTCTAAAAATAATACTGTACTTCTGTAACATGTTGGTGACATTTGTTAGTCGGAAGTCCCATGCAGTTTAACTGCATTATAAAACAATTTGGGGTCGTTTATAAAAAAAATTAAACTTGGCTATTATGAAACTATAGTTCAGGATTGCAAGTATTTGGTATACAGGTGTGGATCCATGATTTTAGGTTGGGTGGGTATGGGGAGCATGATAAGTGCAAAAATTTACATTGTACTGAAAAATATAATTTTGTCGAGCAGAGCAGGGGGACCATTTTTGTGGATCTTTCTTTTTTGTCCTAAGTTCCAGAGACTATTCTAAATACGGGTAACACTCTTATAATGCATTTTCGCAACAGTGTGGATTTCATTCAAGAACTAACAAACAACATCCGCACGACTGAGTGAGTCATACACTCACAGCGGACACTTTTGCCACGCTATGTCATTCTGAGCGAGTAACTGCAAAGCGTGTAACAAGTGGCATTGGAGATGATGATCAAGTGAAGAAGTCAAGGTCTCATTCAGTGGAGGTGAAATTAAAAGTTTTGGATCGGTCTAATGCTATTGAGAAAATGGTGGAGATGCTGACCACATGGATAGAGCATCAGACTCAACAGAACGACCTTGTCTGGAATGGACGTTCAAGAGAAGGTGAGGAGTTTGTATGGTGATCTAACCACAGATATTGTTCCGAAAATGGCCCTTATTGGACTACTAAATATAGGATTAGCTCAGATCCCCAATTAAATGCATGTATAGATTGGTTGTCCGTAAAATGGACGTTACCTGTGTGTCGGGAGGTGTAGGATGCATGTTTATTGTTCGTACGGTGGTGGAACGAGAACTCCCTCTTATTCCTACCCCATACCGGGATAGGCCCCTCCCAGTCAATGAGGGGGTGTGGCAAAAGGGAGGAAGTGACGCGAAGGGGAGGGGTTTTGTTCTGCTTCGCTGAGAGAATCGTGCTCGTGGAATGAAAGGAGAAACTGAGAGAAAAGGATTTCAGTTTTGGACGAGCGTCCGGTTCTCAAGGCGTGCTCGGAGTCTCTTTGAAGTGAGAAACTAAGGTTTCATGAAAAGAGCTGTGTGTGGAGAACAGTCGCTCTCGAAAGGGTGCTCGTGTTTTCGAAGCGAGCGAACGTAAGAGAGGCTGCCTGCACATCGAGCTGGCGATCGACTTGTGGGGAGGTGATCGACAGGTTCGGTCTGCGTCTGGCCGTGGAGCCTCCTTACTTACTCGCCTCACGGCTGGACACATTGTCGGTCCGCCTGCAGAGCTCGGAACCTCAATTTGGGCCTTGTCTTGTGAACGGGCCAGGCCTGGATTTGTATGCTGAACCCTGGAGATAGATCGGCTGAGGCCCATCGTTGATCTGGCGGACTTGTGCCGTCGACATTGTGCGGGGCCAGAGCGCGCGGAGACCGCGTGCGTGAGGTCTGTGACAAAAGGACAAGCGCCATTTTGCCACGTGGTGTGGTTCGAGCTGGGAGTTCGAATCCGTGGACATCTGCTTGTTGCGAGTGACATTCGTGCTTTTGACACTGTCCTCTCGTCCATAAAACCTTACCAATTACTCTGTCTTGTCTTGCATGCATGCTGTTTGTCTGTCTGTCCTTGTCTGCACGTTGTTTAAGGCATATTTCGGTCGTGACCCCCTCAAAACCTGTAGACCGTGGTTCCCTAGTTGAGGATTTTTAATAAAACCATTGTCGTGAATTTTGCTTGTGTTGTGATCCCCGATGTTCCCCAATAAATCTGGTTAATTCTTATGAAGATGCCGCTATGGATTAATTTGTGTCGCGTTGGGGAACGATCCGTTCGATTGGCATATAAAACCAAAATGGTTACAGACTGGCAGAAAACGCTCGGCATCTGATACAACCAGTCTGTAACCAGGGGTTCTATTTCCTCAACTGGCAAGGTACAAGGATTACGTTGGTATCGCGATTTAGGGCGCGTGACCCGAGGCCTGTGCTGAGCCGGCCGGCGTTATAAATCCCGGAGACGGCCGGAGTGGGTTGAGAATCCCTCCGTCGCTGAATCCTTAACAATATCAATGATCCAGTTCGTTTTGCTGCCAGTCATGGGTGGTTCAAGTGCTCATGTGTTCTACAATCTCAAGTTGACCGTGGAAGCTGCTGCCGAAAAATGTTCAGCTGTCTTCAAATCGGTGATTGCCGGTGGAGGTTACATACCGTGCCAGGTGTTTAACCCCAACTAAACTGGACTTTATTGAAAACGCATGTCCAGCCGTACTTTCATCTCCATCATGTTCATCAACTCTGACCTGAGGCAGTGATTGAGTTCAGAGGTTCAACGGAGGCTGAAGTCAACAAAGCAAGGCAAAAGATTGTGGACATGGTCCTGCAAGTGGGATTTGAGGAGGTTGACAAAGATGATGAGTATTTGCTTCTCATCCAGGTAGGAGCTGAGCAATGAAGATCTTCTGGTTCTGGAGGAGTGCATCAGAGAGGAATCAGAATCAAGTCCTGAGGAGGTTGTGCCTGTTAAAACCTTCATGATGAAGGTCATGACTAAAAGTTTCAAATTGGTTGATGAAACCGTGGCCATCTTTGATGAACATGATCCCGACTGCATGAGAAGTTCCAAGGTGCAGAGGGAGATAGAGAATGTCCTGAAATGTTGTAAAGGAGATCTACGAGTAGAACATGAAGACGGCCACTTGAGTCTCCATGATGAGGTTCTTCAAAAAACTCCTAAGTGAATCAGCCTACATTTCATCTTCTTAGTCTTCAACCTTAACTGGACAGCCTACCACACCTGAATAAGCCTGTCACAAGCAATATATACTGTACTCAACCCCAATCATGACAACACTTATTAAAATTAATTACTTTTGAATGCTTTTGTTATACATTTTGTTGATGCATTGTTTACTGCTTTTTTGAGGATTTATGGAGTTCTTCAACCTTAACAGGTTGAAATCTTCCCTGTTTGGAACATAACTCAGGTTTTACATGCTAAATATTGCCCCATAACATGTTTTCAGATAGCACGGCGTTTTTTTGGGAAAGCATTCCCCCAGTTCATACTGTTGTGGTGCCGGGTTCGGTGGTGAGGGCGACCGCTCGATGGAGCAGTTGGGCCGTCTCCCACCGAACACCGGAATTGAAGGTCGTAACCTTCAGATAACTCCGAAGGTCACGGGTCCCTTAGTGGACCGTGGATGCCAATATTTCGATGGCGTGGGGTAGGGTTAATTGTGTAATTCCAATTTACCTAAGTACCCACGCCGTCTAACTACCGGGGAAGCCACACTCTCGGCTGACTGTCTGAACCGAGTCGCTGTTCCGATTCGGATCCGGCGTAACCGAGCGGGGATTACCAAAGCCTGCCGGACCAAATGAACAATTTACGGCACAAACGGCCTCCCTATTTCTCAAGCCCGAACCATGCAAGACCAATGAAAAAATGACGGGCAACGAGCTGGTACATTTAACAGGGGTTTATTTACAATAATCGGGAAGGGAGACGCAGAGCAGACTTAATCACGAATATGCAGGAAAATGTACAATGAAATCACTTGAACATTTCTACTTACAGACTGGCCACAGACACACACATCCAAAAGAAATGGACCCCACCAGGTCTTTATTCGGTCCTCCAGCCGAGGAGGATAGTTCAGCTGGGGGGACAGAGTCTGGCCGGGTACCTGGCCGCCTCGTGCGGTTTCATCGACTCCAACCCACCACGGTCGGACTCGAACCCACGACCCGGAATCCAACGAGCCCACGATCCTGGCTGCCACGAACGACAGTAGATGGCACGAGTGCCGTGGAACACCACCACCACGAGCACCACACGACCACCGACCACTAAGGTACCCCAAAAAAAGACCAGGACCAAGACCAGACACGACGACGACTGCTGATGACAGCTCGCCACCTTTCTTATCCCTTCCCCAGGCAGGTTGAGGGAATCCGCTCTGAGTAACTCGCCTCGGGATTTGTGGGAAATCGCCATCTGAGGTAATCTCATTCCTCATTGGGCAAGGGACACGCCCTTGCCTTTCTGGGCGGGGTTTCGATCTGGAGCAATGGAAGCTCCGCCTATGTCTGTAGCCAGAACATGTGCGTAATGACGTCGCATGCGTGTGAGGAAGGCCAATGGTGGCAGGAGCGAAGGAGGATGTTGTTGTTGTATGTAAAAAATAATTCGCAGCGCACATACACTTAATCACCCATTACCATTGGGAGAGGACCCTAACTATAAACGCATACTTATCAAAATAACTGAACTGCGGGGGCTCTGGCAGTTGTGTGCAAATGGCTGCCAGATTCGTAACAATACAAGTAGTAGACATGTTAAGTGCACAAAATAGGGTGTTAACTTGAAATCATGATGCAAATGTCCCCTTTGGCATGGAAGTTCCTTAGGGTCATAGAAACAAATTTATCCAAAGACGCACGTCGTATCTCAAAATCCAAGATGGCCACCGTCAACCATTTTGGAAAACATGGCCCAGTCATAGCTCATGAACCATTTGTCATAGAAACTATTATGACATGTTTTCGAGCTAAATTGAGGTCGCTGAATTGATTTCCAGCATCAGCTATGCATTTCAGATGCATTTAAAGGTGAAATCCAAAAAAGAATACAAATTCTAACAAATTTTATTGTTTTTCACATACAGAAAATTTGAGGTAATTAGATTATCCATTGCACAATGTCGTAATTACACAAGTTCTTCCTCTTCTCCTCTCTTGTCCTGGTACATCCTGCCAGTGTGGGCGCGAGAACCTTGACATCAGTCTGCAGAGAAGCATACAGTGCTGTCTCTGCACGCAGCACTTACAAGGAGCTTTACATTCAGTCTTACACTTGCAAATGGCAAGCTCTGGCAAGTCCCACGAAATGGTGGGAGTGGTGTAGACTGGAATTGGCGCAGAGTCTGGTGTTTCTTGCTGCCATCCCCATTCTGTTGGAGATACTGGAGCTGGTGCTTTCACGAGCGTATTACCCCACACGTGTCCACTCTGAAGTGACAAAATAAATTACTGATTATATAGAATGTATAGATAGCTCATAAAATGTGTGCGATTCAAGAAATAAAAATGAATTCAGCAATCTCGAGCACGATTAATGTCCCCAATGATGTATATTTAATTACCTGATATGCAACTCTGAGAAGGTGCTGATGCAGAGCATCGCTGCTTGGAGGCATGTGAAGGAAGAGGGAATGCAGAGCAGCAATACGCTTATCATAAAGGGTCGTCAAGTGAGCCATTGCTAGCGACTCCCCTGAACCACGGTTATCTTCAATAAAGTCAAGTAACTCATTGAGAACATGTGCTCGCATCACCTGCGTGTTATGACTATCAGTGATGTCACATCTGACCGTCTCCACTTTCCTATACAGCCGAGTCAGGCACGCACGGTGATAGACGGCATTGATAGTGATCAAGTCATCAGTGGACAGTTTAGACAACAGGCGTTTGTCGCCCAACAGCTGAGCACAGTCATTGCATTTTTTTTATCCAAGCCAAGTGTAGCAGCTTTTCTGAGCTTTCTTGTTGCCCACTTCATCACAAAAGAGACACGGGGTGTCAACTGGTTCGCTCAAAGATGTAGAGGGTGATGTATGTGTGACTGACCTGGCTGCATGAGTTTTTACTGGGCTAAATGACGCTTGTCCTTGATGCTTATTCATGGCTCTCTGCACTTTCTGATTGTCGACAGAATTCCTGCAAGCTTTGTGCCATACTACATGATTAGACATCAGCTGCACTATATTCTGAGTATCACTGTCACCAGTATTCTCTACGAATACAAAATCAGGCAGCTCACCTAATTCATTGAGTTCCTGGATATTGTTCACAACCTGTCTGTAAGTGGCTGAAAGTCTTTCAGGATTGTTTCTCAATTTAACAGATGATGAGGTATCCGAAGTTAGATTATGAATCTCGTCTGATTGACATATAAAACATAGGCTCCAGTCCATCGTGGCAGGCGTGCTTTCACAGTTATCGGAACTCATTTGGATTAGTCACTTTGAATCTGAAAGTAAAAATTAAAGGTCACATAACATAGATACATTATGTGACTAACTCGTGTGTAGTTAAATTCAGCATGAGAAAACCATTTCTGAGTTGGGTCTGACCTAACCATCATATAGTAGACATGTTAAGTCATGTCTCGTTCTCACAATTTTTTTTTTCTCATACATTTTATAAAAAATGTAACATTTATGTATTTTTGTCTATGATTTGACCTTTAAATCCATCAGAAAGCAAAATTGTCACCTGAAATGAGTTCAGTGACTTCAAGTTAGTTAGAAAACATGTATCATAATAGTTTCTATGACAAACGATTCATGAGCTATGACTGGGCCATGTTTTCCAAAATGGTTGACGGCGGCCATCTTGGATTTTGAGATATGACGTGTCTTTGGATAAATTTGTTTCTATGACCCGAAGGAACTTCCATGCCAAAGCTGACCTTTGCATCACGATTTGAAGTCAAATGTCACTTAACATGTCTAATAAAGGGTGTCCTGTATTGTCAAAGAATGCTTCAATACACTTGAAAGGAAGTACTCGAATGAAAAAACGTTTGCTCAAAACTCAGCATTTATTTTAATTATTGAATGAAAAGCAGACATTGCACATAATGAAACAAATGATGTAATGATAAAAACAAATCAATGTCTTTGACTTATTGAACAAGGTTTGACATGGAAGTGACCTTCAGAATTACGGTTTTGCAAACAGCTGAATATTTTTTCATCATCTCGACAATGTAAATCACTCATAACAGCTTTTTCTCCAACGCATTTGATGCCACTTGTGTACCCTGGAGAATTTCCCACAGTGAAAAAAGCAAATTCTTGAGTCTTGAAAATACAGACCGAGCGCCGAATTCGAAAAGAGCAATCGGAGATTGCAGACCCTCACCTGGATTTGTTTTGTGTGGTGTTTGTGTACTGGTATGTTACGTAATTAATGAGACATAATTAGAACTGCCACTTTATAACTGTTGGCAGTGATTATCGGGTACCAAGATGTCCCGCTTTGAGCAGCCGCTTGACATTGACCCATGATGTTTATTATTATTATTCACTTAAATTCAGAATTGGATTAAAATAAATTTTATTCAAATCACATGGAAGACCAAATACTGCAGGTAGACTGTAGAGTACTGCATTGGAGTCATCAGAAGGAACCCGACAAGCAAAAATCAAAGATGACGTCATCAGAAGGAGCTTGGATAGGATTTGGAGTTTCAGCTGCTACTCCTCCACTTGCAAGCACAGCCAAGTGAGCCTTATTCAAAAAATAAAAAATTCCCAAACAATCCTGGCTGCCAGACAATGTTTCCGATCAGGTTAAAATTTAAAACGTATTGTTGCGGCTGTGGAAATTCGTAGAGCACCATATAGGTCCTGAGATCAGTTATACCGATAAGTCAGTGTTCAGATAGATTTCCCCACCGTTGTCTAATGGGAATTATTCGTGTAACAGGGCTATGAATCTTCAGTTAGCCGTTTTTCTTTACTATCGTTATTTTGGACCAACCACCTTCTCCACCACGCCAACCACCCTCTCCACAACTGCCTTCACAACAACGACATCTCACCATCTCCCAAACTGCATCTCCTCCAATACTCAACACGAACAACATCGCCTCACCTTCATCTCCGAAATGACGCCATCTTGGCGCCAGCCACGGCGACTCTGCATCGAACGACATCGCTGCAAACAAACGCGGTGGTTTCCTTCTCCCTTCAGCGTTGGTGATTTCTACCACGTCCGCTCGCTCCAAGCTTCGCCTCAGAATTCGGATCAAAAGAGAGAAAGGGGCGGAGCCAGTGGAGGTCAGAGGTGAGGGGTCGAAGGTTGGAGAGTGGAGGTCAAAACCTCGCCTCGCGGAGCACCAGTTCGCAGTCAGTCTGAAGAGGTCGAGGATCCGCGTGGAAGTCTGAAGCCTGAAGCCTGCAGTAGCTGGAGAAGCTGAGGAGAGCGGAGGAGGCATGAATGGGGAGCGCGGCTAAGCCTGCTGTGCTGTGCGGAGCTGCGCGTTCGTGTGCGGAACGTGGAGAGAGCCGGAGAGAGCTCGCCCACCAGCGCCAGACGGTCTGAGGTGATCGGGCTTTGGAACGGTCCGAGCATCGTTGAGGGACGAACGGGTTCTTAACGAGGGCATCAACTCAAAAAGAGCGAAGACCCGTTCGTTCCTCTCAAGCATTGCCGGCTGGGGCCTGGATCTCCAGGCCGCAGCCGAGCCACGGTTACGCGACCTGCCGTGGGGAAGGAACGTCGCGGGTCGCCCCAGCGAGGAAGGTAACCAGCGTGACCTCACGGAGCCTCTGTGGTCTACACGGCTCCGTGCAAATAAAGACCCAAAGAGGTCCAGTCTACCCCTCATCTGTCCTGGGGTTTTTCCTTGCTTTTCTTTGTGTAAAAGTTGTGGCGCCGAGTCGTCAAGTAAAACTGTATAAGTGACTGTACATAATAAATAGACTGTCATAGCGCTTTGTCTTGCTCGCGTCTTGTCCGTTCCTGCAAATTCATTGTATAAATTGCATGCGTGCTTTTCCATACCTGCATGACTGTATACGTGTGGGAAATAGTAAATGTGCTTGTTTAAATGTAACCTGTTCGTCGCGTCATTTTCCCTTAATTGAGCTGCCGTATTGCATTTCGGAATAATAGCGGGCTTTTTGATAGTCGATAATAGAATCGGGTCCAGCGAGGTCTCGCGATAATACCCCGCTCGGTTATCCCAAACGGAGCGAGCTGCTTAAGCGGCTCGTGTCCAAGCAGGCCTCGCTGAGGTACAATCTCGGTAATCTACCCACGCGAATAATTAGGTAAATCGATTATTTGGCGATCGGACCCTGTAGAGTGCGGACAAGGTTGTGGTGTGCTTGGAGCACACCCGTGACTGGTTTCCAGCGTTGTTCCGGAAAGTCGCGTTCCAATATGACCATATGACCTATGATGTCATAGGTGGGAACATTTTGTTCCTCATCGATAGGTGGTCATTAGCTGTAACGTTTCGCCTTGATCTTTTCAGCCGAGAAGAAGATTGTTGAAGGGTTTTTATTTATTTATTTTTTTAATGTGGCTGCCAAACCATGTGACCGGTGATGTCGATTGTTTTTTTTTTATCTTGCCAAAATGAAGTTTTTGCAAGATATGTTAGTCAGCTTGTTTTTTTTTTTATTTTTTTTTATTTTTTTTTGTTTGTTTGTTTGCCTGTAATCACGTATAAAAAATTCTGCAGAGCACAGTTGTCATTGGAAATTTTTGTAACTTCGCATATCAGAGGCCTATAGAGGTCCCTTTCAGTGCACAAAACTTTGAAGGTCAAGGTCAAAGGTCAAGGTCACTTTGTCGCAAATCAGGGGAGTCGACAAAACCCTTATTTTTTGAGTAATTTTGATCGGATCGTCTTCAAACTTCATGGGAATATAGTTCATGGTCTGGCGCTCAGCTGATTAATTTTTGGTGGCGATTGGCCTTGACCTTCAGGGTTAGCGCCTAAGGTCAAACATATTTGACCCCAAGGTCAAATTTTCAAGTTTTCGGAACCATATCGTGTAGTACCTCAAATTGAACACCTCGGAGTGCTTTCTAGATATGTCAAGCTTGAGACATTGTGACGTTCTGAGGCAAACACATTTTTCATTGTTACTTTGTAGAACGATTCTCATCGGAATCTCTTGTAGGCAGATATTCCTCAAGGAGTCGCTCCTGGTGGATAGCAGCTCTGTTCACCTCAGTGTGACCTTAAAGAAGTCACAGGTGGTCACCTTTTGGCAAGATACGGGTCACCCTGTGGGTGACATTGGTTTTATTTTTCTGTTGATCAATTTATCCCAAGATGACTCAAAATGTTCAAACTGATTGAATATAGCCTTTTACATGTGTCATGTGACGCTATTACGAAGGCACCTATAAAATCATAGTTATTCCCCATGCGGAGAACTTGTGCTAAGTTTCATTTTTATAGCGCGGTGACATCGCGCTGTTATATAATTGGCTATTCTGTCACGTCTTGTCACACTTGTGGCCGAGTCCATCCCTTTGATCGGAGGGCTATAAATAGAAATTTGTCTAACGTCACAACTCTTGCCATCATGCATGCTAATTCACCGTGTCTACATTTAAATTTTATAACTGCAAAATTGTTTCATCATTCTTAACCTAGACTTTTACTGCCCCCAGCCGCACGATATCGAAGTATTCGCTTCTTGTTTTCCATGGTGTGGTTTTTGAGAAAGAGATCCAAAGTTTTTCCTTTTTTTCCAACATGGCTGCCACAGCACGTGGCCTATGATGTCATCATTTACAGACCGGTGTTTGTGGGTTTGTGTACTTGTTTGTCACGCTACTCCTGCAGTTCTGGGCCAATTGCATCCAAACTTGCTACATTGCATCAGCATGACCCCCAATTAACGTTTAAGGGTGTTTTATCTTTGCCGAGTAGTTGCTCCTGCGGTGAAAATTTTGTCTCGATCCGACAAGCGGTTGCAGAGAAAAACTACTCACGTTCTGGACAGACAAATGGACCCAAATGCAATACCCTCTCTTCTGGCGAGGGAAATGATAGAGACGGGATTATCTGGTGTTTGGGATACCATTCCACTTCTTAGTTCATGACACCATTCCATGTACGTATGTATGTTTGTGAGTACGATAACTCGTGAACAGTTTCAGCGATCTTTCTCGAACTTTACCAGAGGATTCTGAAGGACATAAGTGAGGCTGTCAATGTTTTTTGACAGTATCTGTCAAAGGTCAAGGTGACGGTGCCGTTTTTCGTCATGCCTGTCAGGCTTCCGCATGATGCCTTCTTGTTTGTTTTTCTGTCTGTGAGCAGGATGTGTTAAAGAGTTGTGATGGGATTCAGCCGAAATTTGGTGGACAGGTTGAATGTGTGACAAGGACTAATTTATTTGATGTTGGTGAAGATCCAGATCCGAGAATTAAAAGATTTTTACAAGTGATTCTTCACCATTGACAAATGGGTAAAAACACGATATACAGCATGATATTTCAAAACGTTATGGATGGATTATGACGAGTTGGGTGGGTGACAAGAACAAGCTGATTAGATTTTCATTCAGGTCTGGATGCAGATCTAGCCAATCAGTGGGATACAACACATGAACTGTTCAGCCTGGTGGAGGTATGTGCTCCACCTCGTGTCGTTATAGTTATTGACAGTTTTCATATTGTAGCCTGCAGATAATCCCATGATTTAGTGTGGTTTCTGCTTTTCGACTTTGTTGTATCCCCGCAGATAATCCCATTTGCCGAATACATGAAAATATTGTGTCGTTTAATGAATATTTTTCACAGAATAGAAACTTTCCAAAGAAATATATTCATAACTGGCTAAACCAAACGTTTTTATCCTTGAATGGCAACATTTTCTGAATTTTGTAAAATTTGTATTGATAAGTTACATTGTCATTTATATCTCAAAAGACAAGAAATTCTAAGATTGTTTAATGTTTGCGTGAAGGCTGTTGTGATTATGGCTCTTTTTGTGTGTGTGTGGAGATTAATTGGTTCTTTAAAAAGTTATTTCTGTTTTATTTTTTTCTCATTTCAGGCATTGCAAAAAGCATCATCACGATTTGATCTCTACCTCACCCTGGTAGCTTTTGTTCCTTCTTTCCTTGCAACACTCTTCTTTGGTGCCTACAGTGACCAGCATGGGCGCAGATTTCCCCTGTTCGTCGTCTGCTTTGGCGATGCTGTAAGCAACATATTGATGGTCATTCTCCTCTACCTCGACTTACCACTTTGGGTCTTCTATATCCTCAATTTCACAACAAGTTTCTTTGGAGGCACAACAACACTGTTGGGCAGCAGTTTTGCTTATGTGGCCGATGTTAGTTCTGTGACATCTCGAAATGCCCGAATTGCCTTTTTGGAGATGCTTATTGGTGGAGTTGGTTTCATTGGCTCCTTCATCTCAGGCCACCTTGGTAGCGTTATGCAGCTCTACCAAGTGATTATTTTGGTTCTTGGGATTGACGTACTGTGCATGCTGTATGTGTGGCTGCTGATAGAAGAAACGGTAACCAGGGAGTCTTCCCAAGGCAACATTCCTCGGCGAACCATCATGACTTTCATAAAGGAAATTCGGGATGGTTTTCGCACGTTGTGTCTGGCGGATGGTGACCTCAAAAAAAGGATTCGACTCATCCTGATGCTCGTCACTTTTATGGTCACTGCTCTTTACTTCTTTGGCGCTGCTGGCCTATTTTCTCGGTTCCAGTTGAATGAACCTCTTCTGTGGAACTCCATAAAGCTTGGCTATTTTTCTGCTTTTTTCTTCTTGATATACATCACAAGCTACCTTGGAGTCCATTTATTCTCAAAGGTTTTGCCAGACATCCTCATTGCTGCCATTGGAATGATGTCTTTTGTCGGTGGAATGGTCACAACTTATTTTGCGAAAACTGACATCATCATGTACCTCGGTATGTCTTCATTACACACACAGTTTTATGTTACATTTTAAAGCAGTGTTCAACAACAGGCACCTTAAAGTGGATATAACTTGCAGAGTGAAGTTATTTCTCATCATATTTGCTTATCAAATGTAAATTCATATCTTCCAGTTGCAGATTTCCCTTCAAAAAAAAAAAAAGTGTTTGTGCCCTAAACATCCCTTTGGCCCACCATGTGGATCCAGCCATAAAATCTACTTCCCCTGTTCACACAAATATGAAACATCAGTCAACATTCCCCTTTGCCACATCCTCCACCATTGTTACTGAAAACGGTAACATTGCTCTCAACTCACTGCATTTGTCACTCTATGGGTGCATTGGGTGGGAAATTATCATGAAATTCCCATATTACTTTCGAGAGTACCAGGGTGTCTGCAGCCGCGCAACCTGCTTGCAGCAATAGTAGCAGCAGCAGGATGCCTCCAAGTTGTGAACATTTCCACAGCTGAGAACCATCCATGGATAAGTCACTGCTTGGTCACCAGGGTGTTGGACGTTAGGCTAGGAATTTTAGAATTTGGTAAGAGTACGAGCACACAAATGTCTACTCCGATTGAAAGGTACTGTGGGTTATTTAAGATACAATTGCAGTTACCAGTGCTGGCAGATAGAACATCCCTATGTAGGATGGGGTACTCGTTGATGCAGTGCTCTGACTAAAACACCAAGATGATAGATTATAGTGGGATCGGGAACCAAAACGTGATATTTAAATGGCGAGTGTGTAACCTACCAGCTATCCTGTCTGCTCCGTGACATGACAAGAAATAAATGAGCACATTGGGTACCAAGTGCCGTAGATGCATTGCGTTGGACATTAAAGGATGGTGCAAGCAACTCTTATCCAACTGTAGTCATAAGATTGAGTCCTTTGCTGTGCTTTTGGAGAAGTCTGTGGTGAGCAGAAACAATTGCTGGGCTGGATGTTTTTGGGGTTTTTCTTGTATGCAGCGAGGCTTGTGGAAGAGCAAAAACAGATAATTGATAGGAATGCAACGTAACAAAAGGAACAGCAGAAAGAGAAGGGGGAAATTTCAACAGTTGGGCCGAGGGAGAAAATAGACAGAGACGGACAAACAAGGGACGAGGGTAACGATGATGGATAGGGGAGAATGCAAGGGTTGGACAAGGTGCAGACAAGCAAAATTTTGGGTTGGGGTGGCTTAATGGGTGTAGGAAAAGATCATGGTTGTGGATGATGGATGATCTGTGATGGTGGTGAACATCTGTCTTGAAGACCAAGAGGAAAGAATGAGATTGAGGAAAATGTGAGAGTTGGTTTCACAAACAGGAAAAAAGAGGAACAAATGAGTGAAGGTGAGCAGTAATTCTGTACTTTGGGAGTTTCACGATTAGCGGAGTGCTGGTGGACTGCAGGCACCCTGAAGATACCTGGGATGAGGGAGGGACAAAGGACGAAGAGGGTATAGGATGCAAGACCAGAAAGGAGGAAGAAGAAGAAAGAGACCACCGACCTGTCGCCGATGGCAAAGCGATAGACTCGGTTTCAGTGTGGGATATTCCAATGAATTTGAAGGCCTTGATTTTCACGGCATCAAGCTGAGCAAGATGTGATGCAGGGGAGCTAGCCCAGAGCGGAGAGCAGTACTCCATCAAGCTGCAGATGAAAGCTTTGTAGGTGGATAGGAGTTCAGGTGTGCCAAGGAAGGACTTTTATATGATGGAGGATGCCCAGTCAGTGGTTGGCTTTGGAGGCCAACTTTGATATGTGGTTTTCCCAAAAAAGATCATGGCTCACAGTGAGACCCGGGAGTTTTAATGACTGAATTTTCTCAATAGGATTGTTAAGAAACTATATCGGAGGGTTTGCCAGATTATTTCAGACAGATAGTGAGAGTGTGAGTCATCTGGATTGAAAAACATATTCCAATTGTTTAATCAGCTTGTGATTTTTGTCAAGGTCCGAAAAGAAGGAAGAGGCTGCTGCCTGCCTATCTGAAGGGTGAGGGATGTCTTGGCAGAGGGTGGAGTCATCAGCAAAGAGATAAACAAGATTTTCCAGAGTCAGTGAGATCATTGATGAAGATTAGGAATATGAGGGGGCCTGGAACAATGCCTTGGGGCATTCCAGCCTTGAGAAGGAGAGGATATTAAATGATTCTGTTGAGCCACACGTTGGTTACCAGAGTGGAGGAAGTTAGTAACACAAGATTCTAGTTTGCCTTGGATGCCATCAGCAGAGAGTTTGGAGGGCAAGCTGGTATGCCAGACTGCATCAAAAGCATGAGATCTGTCCAGAGAGAAGGCCCTGATCTTGTCTGACATTGAGGGCCTCCAGCCATTGTTGGGAGGGGAGCAGCAGCACGCAGACGGACACGCAGACACATTTGGGCTTTGTGGAATGCAATGAGATTGCCTTCGGTCGGATTTGCCTTCCTGGCAGTGAATGCAAGTTGTTTCAAGGCAACTGCCTCACCACAAGATTTAGTGTACCATGGGTTTGAGGATGGATATGATAACAGAAGACGAGATGCAATTGATCTGTGCCTCAGGGAGAGCAAAGCAGGATTCTGTGCAAGAATTTCCAGGTTGAGTTGATATCAGGAGCAGCTGATATGGGAGACCATATATGAAGAGAGGCTGCTTGCAGTGCCTGCCAGTTTGCCTGAGTGATCTGCCAAACTCTCCAACGCTGCGGCTGTTCTCTGAGAATAGCCAGAGAGATGTTGACCTTCACAAGTACATGATGAGATGAACCAATTGTCAATTTTGCCTTGAAATTTTAAGCTGAAGTTGTTGTCGAGAGAATGTGGAGTGGAGCAGGTGTGGTTTTGATGTCTTGCCACCTGTGGCATAACTGTGTTGGTTGAATCGGGCTCTGGGATGTTTTCAAGATGAACATCTTTATTGAATGAAAATATGCAACTGTGAAAGATGAATTGGCAATAATGACAGAAACAATAACTGCTGAACTGATTAAAGTCACTTTCATTAAATTTGGATCATCATCCCATTCATTATCCTCATGCATTGCTCAAAATGTATCCTCCATATCTCTCCTCCTTTTGACCATATTTTGTTTCTTTTTCCATTCCAGTGAATATTCCAATGATGTTTGCGGTTATGCCAGCTCCGGTTCTACGCTCAATGCTTTCTAAGCTTGTAAACCCAAATGAACAAGGTATCCTTCATTTTCTTCACAAAACAATCTTGATATATATTTTTTTTCACTTTTGTAAGTGTCAAACAACTTTTATGTTAATTTTACTCTTTACTATCAAGGCTCATGGAAAATCTAGATTACAGAAACTGCAGGTGTCAGATCTCTAAATGGGTGGAGGGAATATGTAGACGACGATCATATCGGGGTGGGGGGGGGGGAGCGGGGCAGTTTGTGAGAATGGAAAAGCTCATGGGTAGATATGAAAGTAAATGTGATTTATTGATTGGTTGCCATTTTGAAGTACAGTGCTGTTGAAAAAGTTCTCAAAAACCATTACCAAAGAGTGTAAGTGAGTGGAATGTTTTGATTTGTGGAGGACAATCCTTTGTTTTTATTTTGTTTGGTAAGTCCTCCAAGATGTCTTGCTTTCCTGTGTTTTTCAGGTGCAGTGTTTTCTGCTGTAGCTTGTGGGGAAATGATCAGTAATCTGCTCGCCAGTGTCATCTTCAACAATGTCTATGCAGCCACGGTGTCTTGGTCACCAGGATTTTCCTTCCTGCTTGCGGCTGCTATCGTCGTATTCCCTTTGACGCTACTTGGGTATGACGAGGCAGTTGTAGAACTATAATAGCCATGGTCACTATCATTTCATAAGATGTTTGTTGAGGAGTAGACGATATCTCAACTTACGTAAAGAATATTCTTTCTTCATCATAATAGTTTTGATTATACGATGTACAAAGGTAAAGGGTAGGTTACATGAAATTGCATGAATTTTTAAGTTTTCTGAAAACTACTGTCGTCAAATTTAGAAGGCTGAGCAACACTAAGAGGTTAGGCACTCAGAATTGAGAGCTCTTTCGTGAGCAGTATCTACTTTGAATCCATCTTTGAGTCCAGGACCTGAAGTTGAACAAATCCGAGACACTGACTTGAAAAGCTAAAACTAGATCTTGGATGATGGTGACTTTGAAGAGAACTCACCTTGAGGAGGTCTTCAATTTGGCAAGGTCACAAGCAATCCAGTAGTTTTCCTGAAAAGTCATCCAAGTCTGCACAAAATAATTTCCATTTGCACTCATCTCTTATTCAGAAGTTTGATCGTTTCACACTCTTTGAAGATTTAGAAGATGGGATATGGCCAATTTCCAAATTCCTGCCCAAACTAGTCGAACATCAGACCTGGCCTGCCAGTTTGTGAAGACCCGGGCCAAGCTTCCCCTGGCCAACCCCATAAAAAAGGTGGGATAATGGTGGCCATTAAAGAAGAAAGAGAAGACTCTCTTGGAAAGTATACTGGATAATTTACGAACCTGCTGTAAATGCTTCAGCTCACATTAAGGTATCTTTTGTTGTTTTATCAGACTCATGTAGTGATTCACCTTGTTGCACATGATGCACATTGCAGGTAGGACAACTGCTCTGGCATGAAGGCTCGATCGTGGATATCATTTTTTGCATGGGCTTTGCTTGGGATGAAGTAGCGCAGCAGAACTCGACCACTCAACTCTGACGCCTCAAACTAGGAGGAGGTGGACAGCAGCTTCCTCTTCAGTCTGTTTTTCTCACCAAGTTTGATCAGACACTTAATAAAATGCCGATAACTGGTGGTAAGGAAAACCTTCTTCGGCAGGAATCTCACTGTACAGTACCAAGCTTTAACGAGATGCTCATGATCTTTTGCAATTACGTCATGCCAAGCAGCGGCCATTCCGAACCACTTCTTCAAACGTTCGTGGTATTTACTCCATCGAAGAGGAGTAAATGGGTCAACAAGGTCCTTTAAAATATTTTTGCAGTGCATAAAGCACTTGATCCAATGAGGATATTGTGGTCGACGTGACGATTGACTCGGCTCCATGATCATGCACATCATGTGACACAAACTATCGCACTGATTGGTGAATATTCCAAAAGTAGTGTGCAATTCATGCTTCATTGTGGAGAAATAGTCCAACCTTCAAGCTTGCGAAACATCTAATCTGGAAGGAATCAAGCGTTAAACTTCCAGTGCATGCTCGATCTTATCTTGTTCTCTGAATACCAGTATTTATATTTTAGACCTTCTGACTGCGGAATGAAACTGCACGATACATTATCTCAGCTTGTGGTATATCTGTTGATGAAAAGATCTGTTTTTGCACGCTTCTAGTGAATGGGTTGTTATGGGTGCTGACTTCCATGCATGAAGTTTGGCACATACTTGCATTAAGTATGCACCAAAAGAAGAATGATACGTGAAGAAGCAGGAGCAGGAGGATAGCATTTGAAAATATGGACACTGATGCAACAGGCAAAGCTGGACAGAAAATCCTCTTCTAAAGAGCGAAATGCAGAATGTCCAATCTGCAGTTTGTACATGTTCAGATGGACACAAAGAAGGATGGTTTGGGTATATGATATTTGGAGGCAGACACGAAGTTGACACATTCTGTTTTGTTTTGAACAGTCTTTGATGAGGCCTTTTGAGGTCGGTGAGGAATAGATGAGGAACATACTCGTACACCAGAGACAGACTTGAAAAAGCAGCACCATAATTTTGAGGAACGATACTGGTTGAAAAATTAAGCATTGGGCTTGGTAATATTATTTTCTGGCTTGCCTCAGGATGGACACAAACTCATGAGGCTCAGAGTGACTGAAAATTGAACCGAGGTGGATTAGCCTTCCATGTTGAGAAAGCAAGCAGCTTTCTTTCCACAACCTCGTCACATGATTCGGTATACCAGGGCCAAGAAAATGGAAAAAATAGCCACCGTTGGGATGGGATATATATATATATATATATGAATATTTGAAAGTTTTCCCACGTGGAGTCGATTGCATATGCAATGGACCTGTCGGCTCAATCGTTATATGAGAGGGCAGATTGCAGTCTCTGTCAGTTGACCTAAATACACTAGAGCCTGATGCTGCAAGATTCTGTCGCTCTCTAACAATAGCCAGAGATATGGGATTTGACAAGAACATGGGCTGAGGAGGAATACGAGTGGTTGGATGGAAATTTTGTCATGAACGGATATACAAATGGGGATTTACAATCACCAGAATTGCAGTTTGCATGCAAAGATCACAGATTAGATCAGGCTGATGGAATTGCAGGAGTTTGCAGTAACACTGGGAGTTGTTGATGAGCCGACACCAAACGAGCTTGCATTTGTGGCAGGTGAAGTCACCACAAATTAAAAAGCGTGTTACTTGTTGAGTCAGATGGAGAGGCAAACATTGAGTTATTATTTGGTGAATGCAACATTACACAGATAAACAGTTGGTGTTGCAGAGGAATGCACAGGCAGACATAGGTATTCCAGTGGTCTCTTTGAGATAAGCTTGGATAAGTGGACATTGAGGAATTTAATTCCTGACAAACAGCAGCACCAGAACAGTTGAAGTACCTGTTGAAATGGATGAGAAAGCCAGGTAGAGCCACAGATGATCAGCCATTGGACCAGTTCTTTATGAAAAGAGTAGAGCATCTGCCTGCCAGAACATCAGTGGTTAGTCAGGTCAATTGAATAACCACCATTCTGTGGTGCTTGGGAAGTTTTATCTGAAGATAATCAGCGAGAAAGTAATCTCAAATGGGACATGATCTGAGAACGCTGCAGGATCAGAAGAAGAACAAGTGAGACAAGAGGGTGAGTTGGAGGTCACTGTTGTATCGTAAAATACTCCAAGAATGAGAAATTCAATATTCTCCAATGGGTTTTATTCAACCGAACATCGGAACATAACAAGCTTTGCACTGCACACCTCCTCACCTCTCACCCCAAACTCCTTTTCTCCTCGTCACCCCCTATAGCGTCCAGTTTTCGCACAACACCACATTCCCCTTTCTTTCACCACTAACCTGACCTGACCTCAGGTCAGGTAAGGTCAGATTAGATCTGTGACTTGCTGCAGGTACCATGTAAACCTGTGCTAACCTGTTGTCGGCGACTAAACTGTCTCCCCCACCAAGTTTCTTGGTGAGGAGGGTGTATGACGTGGACCCCGAGCAGGATTAAAAAAAAAAACCTGTCAAAGGGTGGAGGAGCTCTTTGTGAGCCAATGGCCATCCATATCTAGTGCCCAACTGTCTGCAGAGTTGGGTAACTTTTTATTAGGAGGTTGGTGGCAGGATTTGCACTCCAGCCACCATAAAACCTTCATTCCACAAAACATACGAAAAGCACAGAAAAAATCTGAAAACCCACTGTGTGGGAGTACATCCTGTGCAGCTGCCCTTCACAGGGCAGGTCACCGGATGACGAGGTTGGGGCAAAGCATTCGGGACCCCCAATCTTTGATAATATGAGGGAAACCACGGGGTAACCTTCCCGGGTCAGAATGCGGTAATGTGTGTTGGGGTCGTGCTGAGGGGTCTTCCACTAGATGACGGTCTCTTTGGGTTAATCTGAGGCGGTCCCTTCGGGTGGATGCTGCTGTCTTGTCTGTGCCCGTTTGTGGAGAGGATGTTGAGGTTGTGGAGAGATTCACTTACCTTGGTAGTGATATCCATGTCTCTGCTGACTGTGAGCCAGAGGTCAATTACTTCTGCCACCGAATGTGAAGGAGGTTATGTTTTCACCCCTTTCTTGGTTTGTCTGTTTATGTGCAGGATATCTCAAAAAGTTGTGGACGGATCCAGATGAAATTTTTTTGGACAGGTTGGGGGTGTGTGACAAGGAAAAACTGATTCATTTTTGGGGAAGAGCTGGATCCAGATCCGACAACTTGACTTTTGAAATTGATTTAAAGTGACAAAAATGATATGTAGCATGATATCTCAAAAAGTTGTGGACGGATTCAGATGAAACTTGGTGGATACATTGGGCATGTGAACACGACAAATTTATTCGATTTTCATGAAGATCCGAATCCGGATCTGGATACGGGAATTATTTAATCTTTAAAGTGATTCTTCATGATTCAGAGATGGGGCTAAAAACGATATATAGCATGATATTTCGAAAATTGTAATGAGCCTGATATGTTCCTATTGATCAGGCATTACGTCACGGAGTTGTATGCATTACCAAGTGCCCTTCTAGTTGAATCTGTTTCTGGTGTATGTTCTCCCTCCATACCCTCCCTTACCTCGAATGGCTGCACAGCTGACTGCAAGTAACAAGGCTGAATGTCTAAACTCTGTTTGCTTCTACATCTTGTGTCCCAAACCCATCGCTTTCTGTACCCACCTTACCCAGTCGCACCCAGGTTTTCCTGGACTCTGTGTCCTTTTCTCCTGACAAGGTGGAGATTTTGCTGTCAAACCTCGACTGATTCTGCAACTGGTCCAGACGGCATCAGCCCTCGTGTCCTCAAGACCTGCTCTGCAGCTCTTACTCGCCTTCTCTCTGTTCTAATCACCCTGTCATTTGCTCAAGGACATCTGCCATCTGCTTAGAAATGAACAAGCATTACCGCTCTGCAAAAAAACGTGCAAAAACGGATCCCTGAAACTACAGACCAATCGGCCTGCTCCCAATCATCATAAAGGCTATGGAATTCATCATAGATTCTGACATCAAATCCTTCGTCTTCTCAAATGGCTTGATTTTAGACCAGGTCACTCGACCCTGGACATGCTGCTTCTGCTTTCCCAACAATGGATGGAGGCCCTCAGTGCCAGACATGAGATCAGAGCCATCTCCTGAGACATATCGTGAGCTTTCCATGTAGTCTGGCATCCTGCACTGCTCACCAAAGTCTGTTCTTATGGTATCCAAGGCAATCTCCACTCATAGCCAGTGGACCTCCTCTCCTGTTGCAGTCAATATGTGGCTTTTGATGGCTCTCTCTCATCTCCTCTCCCTGTCCAGTCTGGAGTTCCTTAAGGCGGAGTTCTCCGTCCTGTGCTTTTTCTGGTTTTCTTCAATGATATCTCTGACTCTCTGGAAAATTATCTTTATCTCTTTGCTGATGACTCCACACTCTGTCGTACCATCTTTCATTCCACTGACTGACAGGCAGCAGCCTCTTCACTCTCTGCAAACCTGGATAAAATCACAACCTTGTCAAACACTTGGAACATGTCTTTCAATCCTGACAAATCTGACATCTGAAACTCCCCCAATCTACTTTTTCAACAATCCCCTTGAAGAGTTCCTTTCCTTCAAGCTTTTGAGCCTCACTATCTGCCACGATCTTTCTAGGGAAAGCCACATCTCCAAGCTGGCCTCCAAAGCCAGTCACTGACTGGGCATCTCATGTCGTGCAAAATCCTTCCTTGGTACACTTGAGCTTCTAACCACTTACAAAACTTTTTTCCACAGCCTGATGGAGTGCTGCTCACCCCTCTGGGGTGGTGCTCCTTCATCACACCGAGCTCAGCTTCACTCTTATCTGTGGAAACCAAGGCTTTTCGGATCATTGGTATCTGCTGCGATGAAGCTGAGTCTTTGCGTCTCTCACCGCAAGCAGGTCGGTGGTCTTTGTCTTCTCCCATCTCCTCCCTGGCCTTGCACCCCCCCCCACGCTGTCTGTGCTTTATCCCCTCCCCTATATTTCTGCAGAGCTTTCAAGGTCCTCCAAAAAAAAAATCCCTTCTTGTGTAACTCTCACGAATCACTGCTCGCCTTCACTCTTTCATTCCTCTTTTTTTTTCCCATCTCGAGAACAAACTCCCACACTCTTCAATCCCACCCCTCCCTCCATGTCTTCAAAATAGCTGTTCACCACCATCTCATATCTTCCCCCATCCAAAATCTTTCTTTTCTACCCCTGCTAATCCACCCCAAACCCACCTCCTTCAAATTCCCTGTTTTTCCTTCCTGTAGTACCATCTTGTTTATCCCATGTACCCCGCCCCATCCTGCGCCCTTCCACAGATCTCCTCTTGTCTCTGTTCCGCACCATTTTGTGCTTCCTTTTCCCGCCCCTCTTGTCTCCTGCCTTGTGAAATGTTCTGTGTGTTTGCTGTTACACGAGCATCAGTGTGGTATTTAAAAAAACAAAAAAACAAGCAGTCATAGACTGGTACTTAGGAAATCGTCAACTTGACCTCTGACCTTGTTCAATAAAAGCTGTCTCGAGAGAAGGTGGCGACGCAAACCAGAAGTTTCTACGATGATTCTGTACAAAACCATCAACAACCGAATGTTTGACCTCACTGTGACCTTGACATTTGACCAAAATCTAATCAGCGCTAGCCATCACCCTCCTGAATCACGTGTTGTAATTTGACATTGGTAGCTTCTTCCATTCTCGAGTTATCGTGCCAACAAACAAACAAACAAACTAAAAAAACAAGCAGTCATAGACTGGTACTGACGAAATCGTCAACTTGACCTCTGACCTTGTCTCATAAAAGTTGTCTCTTTAGAAGGTAGCGACGCAAACCAGAGGTTTCTACGATGATTCTGTACCAAACCATCAAAAATTGAATGTTTTGGATGTTTGACCTCACTGTGACCTTGACCTTTGACCGATTTTGACCAAAATCTAATCAGCGCTAGCCACCACCCTCCTGAATTACGTGGTGTAATTTGACATTGGAAGCTTCTTCCGTTCTCGAGTTATCGTGCCTGCAAACTAACAAACAAACAAACAGAAACGGAAGGCATCAATATACTTACGAAATCTCTAGATTTCGTAAGTAACAAACATACAAGCAGTCATAGACTGGTACTTTCGAAATCGTCAACTTGACCTCTGACCTTGTCTAATAAAAGCTGTCTCGAGAGAAGGTAGCGACGCAAACCAGAAGTTTCTATGATGATTCTGTCCCAAACCATCAAAAATCGAATGTTTTGGATGTTTGACCTCACTGTGACCTTGACCTTTGACCGATTTTGACCAAAATCTAATCAGCGCTAGCCACCACCCTCCTGAATTACGTGGTGTAATTTGACATTGGAAGCTTCTTCCGTTCTCGAGTTATCGTGCCTGCAAACTAACAAACAAACAAACAGAAACGGAAGGCATCAATATACTTACGAAATCTCTAGATTTCGTAAGTAACAAACATACAAGCAGTCATAGACTGGTACTTTCGAAATCGTCAACTTGACCTCTGACCTTGTCTAATAAAAGCTGTCTCGAGAGAAGGTAGCGACGCAAACCAGAAGTTTCTATGATGATTCTGTCCCAAACCATCAAAAATCAAATGTTTTGGATGTTTGACCTCACTGTGACCTTGACCTTTGACCGATTTTGACCAAAATCTAATCAGCGCTAGCCAGCACCCTCCTGAATCATGTGGTGTAATTTGACATTGGTAGCTTCTTCCGTTCTCGAGTTATCGTGCCTACAAACAAACACACAAACAAGCAGTCATAGACTGGTACTTACGAAATCGTCAACTTGACCTCTGACCTTGTCTAATAAAAGCTGTCTCTTGAGAAGGTGGCGATGCAAACCAGAAGTTTCTACGATGATTCTGTCCCAAACCATCAAAAATCTAATGTTTTGGATGTTTGACCTCACTGTGACCTTGACCTTTGACCGATTTTGACCAAAATCTAATCAACACTAGCCACTACCCTCCTGAATCACGTGGCGTAATTTGACATTGGTAGCTTCTTCCGTTCTCGAGTTATCGTGCCAACAAACAAACAAACAAACTAAAAAAACAAGCAGTCATAGACTGGTACTTACGAAATCGTCAACTTGACCTCTGACCTTGTCTAATAAAAGCTGTCTCTTGAGAAGGTGGCGATGCAAACCAGAAGTTTCTACGATGATTCTGTCCCAAACCATCAAAAATCTAATGTTTTGGATGTTTGACCTCACTGTGACCTTGACCTTTGACCGATTTTGACCAAAATCTAATCAACACTAGCCACTACCCTCCTGAATCACGTGGCGTAATTTGACATTGGTAGCTTCTTCCGTTCTCGAGTTATCGTGCCTCCAAACAAACAAACAAACACAAACAAACAAACGGAAGTCATCAATATACTTACGAAATCTTTAGATTTCGTAAGTAACAAACAAACAAGCAGTCACAGACTGGTACTTACGAAATCGTCAACTTGACCTGTGACCTTGTCTTATAAAAGCTGTCTCTCGAGAAGGTAGCAACGCAAACCAGAAGTTTCTACGATGATTCTGTACCAAACCATCAAAAATCGTAACGTCGACTGAAGCAAAAAATCTCCATTTCTCCACGCAATTATTTTCTTTTCTTTTATCAAAGTCACAAAACCATAATATTCGGCCATCCCCCAACAATCTTTTCATAATCCGACGGCTTAGCGAGTCAGGCATGCGACGATAACCTTTATTGGGATAAAAAAATGACTTTTAAACACCATCTTTATCGAAAACAGTCAGCGCGCACACACAAAACCTTTATGTGGTCAACGCCGCCTCTGCTCAAGTGCACTGCACCATGTGACGAGCCGTGACGCGTCGAGTGAAATATTTTTTATACAATCTTAAAACGTCTCCAAAACATCCGATTTTTAACTGAATTTCGACAACAGTTTTAAGCGTCCTAAGTGAACACAAAAACAAAAGACAAAATTAAAATCGAAGTTAAAACAAACTCGTAACGTCGAGCGAAGCAAAAATACTCCATTTCTCCACATTAATTTACGGAATTATGTTTGACCTCAGTGACCTTGAACTTTGACCGATTTTGACCAAAATCAAATCAGCACTCGCCATCACCCTCCTGAATCACGTGGTGTAATTTAACATTAGTAGCTTCTTCCGTTCTCGAGTTATCGTGCCTACAAACAAACACACAAACAAACGGAAGTCATCAATATACTTCCAAAATCTTTAGATTTCGTAGGCAAACAAACAGCGGACGGAAGTCATCAATATACTTACGAAATCTTTAGATTTCATAAGTAAAAAAAAAACCACAAAGGTCCTTCAATGGCCAACTTCTTCCGACTCAGAAAGCTGTAAGCATCACTCTTATCAATAAGAAAACTTTCCAAAACAGATTCTCTCCACAACAGACCTTTTCGCCTTTTCTGCTTCGTGGAAACCAAGGCATGATATCGGGCATGATATCTTCTCGAACTTGCTCATCTCTGACAACCAGTTTGGCTTCTGACATTGCCATTCCAACTTGGATATGTTGCTCCTTTCGCCTTTTCTGCTTCGTTAGCAAAGTAGTGGATTTCTATTATTGCAGCTGACCTCGGGCATGATATCTTCTCGAACTTGCTCATCTCTGACAACCAGTTTGGCTTCTGACATTGCCATTCCAACTTGGATATGTTGCTCCTTTGATACAGCAGCAGTTGATGGATGATATTAACCACAAGCAACAGTTTAGGAAGTTCTCTCTGGATAGCTCCAAAGTTTTTCTGACTATCCTGCATCCAGCTTTGATTTCCAAGTTGTCTTCATGTGGTATTCAGGACTCGTGCTCAAGTGGTTGTCTGATTTCCTCTGCAAGTCGAAACAGCAGGTGGCCCTTGATTTTTCTCCTTTCCCATTAAGCTGGTGTTCCACAAAGCCGCATCTTCGGACCGACATTATTCATTTGACAAGGAACTTTGTTGCAGGAGGAGGTCATTCGGCGAATCATGCCTGTGCTACACCAACATTAGATACCATCACCCATCCACGCAAAAATTAGAAGTCCTGGCAATGTCTCCGTACCCCTCTATGTCCAATTTATCGAGGTACCTATCTAATTTCAACTTAAACTTATCTTGTTTTTCTCCTGCCACTACCTTACGAGGGAGATTATTCTGTGCATTAACTACTATCCGAGTGAAAGACCCTTGCCTTGTTACTGTCATCACTCTCCTCTTCTTTATTCTTAGGCTACAGCCCCTGTTCCTTTCACGGCTTGTTCTGCTGAAAAACTCTTGAATTTTTGAAAAACTGAAGTCAATTCTTGCAGAATTTTTTTCTATAAGGCTCACTTGCTTGCACGTACATGGGTTTTGAGGGTTGTGGAGTAGCGGCTGAAACCCGAATCCTGTCCAGGTTCCTCCTGATGACTTCATCTTTGCTTTTTAAATCTTTGAGTTTCTTCTTGGTCTTCCGTTTGATTATCTTCTTTACCCTTCATTATCTTAAACATCTCAATCAAATTCCCTTGTAATCACCTCCCTTCTAATTTCAGCTGCTCCTCATAGGATGGTCCATCTAGCTCGGGATAAATCTTGTAGGCCTCTGCTGAACCCTCGACAGCAGCTGTCTTTCCTCAGATCTGGTGACTAAATTACACCAAATTTCAAGATTAGCCCCCCCCCCTCCCATATCCTATGGTAGTTTGTGAGCCAGATACCTCTTTTTTTTATTCAGCTCCTCCATGAGCATGGAGCCTTTTTCACAAATGTGCTGAAATAAGGCTGTCACATAATAAGGAAGATGTCACACTTCAACTTATTCACATGTTTCTTTCACATTTTTTGCTGTAAAATTGTTGAATATGGAGATGGATGCACATCAAAAGAGAACAAATTGAGTTATGGGACGGGCTAGATATAGATCGGTTGGAGTTGCATCACATGACTCCCACTTCAATGACAGGTTTGGTGAGGTTTCTGTGATTTATTGTTGATGATCTTAAAACAAGTATTTGACACTAGTGTCTGCAACTATTGTGGTTAATATGACCTTAAATTGTATATTGATGCATTTTCTCACCAAACATGACATAATGTTTTTTATTTATTTAATTTTTGTGATGTGTGCAGGATTTTGTGGTTTATGAACCGTTCGGACACATCGCAGCAAAGACTTATACTTCCGGCAGATAAGGAACCATTGCACTACGGCAGCATTCAGAGCACCTGATGAACAAGGGAAATGACGTGTGTGTGCGCGTGCCCCTCAATGTGGACATGACAATTACATAGAGGTCTTTAGTAAAATTGTATATGAAAATGTATTTTCTGTTTGCAAGCCAATTGCTTAATGGAATCAACCAAAGAAAATGAAGATACATTCTGCTGTGTTTTTGTTGTGCCTTTCATTTGTAAATTTGCTTTTTCAGCTCCACATGGCATTTTAATTGGGATTCAAAACACTGATTTTACATTTACGGGTATTGTCATTTGCATTATTCACTGTCTCTTTTTTTTTTTTCATCAATGTTGTTTTTTGTGAGTTGTATGTATAAATGGTGTGTTGACATTTCACATTATTTTTGTGCATGATTATGGTAGGTGGGAAACACTGGTCTGTTTTAATGTTTCATCTCAAATTGTATTGGTGATAATAAATGATTGTGTAATGTTTGCAGAGTTGAGTTCCATATTTTAAATGTGGAACAGGCTATAATGTTGGTGTTAATCTTTGATCTATCGTTTGGGTTAATTAAAACACCCCTTTTGAAGATAATTAACTGCCTTATTTAATAATATCCTTTTGTGATCTTTGGCTACCTCACTCTCTGGGGTCTTAAGGCGTATCCTGGGGTCTGAAACCGCTATATTTATTTTTTTTGGCCTGCTCAACCATGTCCTAACTCGGAACAGGCCGCAACATTTTCTTAACTATAAAGTTTGTTTGTTGGTTTTTTTTTCTTTTTTTCCTCCACTTTCCTCGTATTATCGAATGCCTGTGCATCATTGCTACGAATTTCCGTATGCATCACTTTTGTAAGTGCTATCTATAGTTTTCAAATTCGGAGTTTGGAGCGATTTCATGCATTATATAATGCAATTTTCCACGATCTATTCACGGACTAATTAAAGTATATCACTGAAATATTATTTCGGCTTTGAAAATCGGATATCGTCGGACTAAAGTGTCGAAATCTGAAAATTTGAAGAAATAACGAGTCTTATAACGAGTCTTATAACAAAGCCGATATGCCTATTTACTTTAACCCTCAACGGCATACCTGGGGTCAATTTGACCCAACATGCAGGTTTTTTGTGTGTAAAAAAAAAAAAATAATATTAGCCGATATCAGCCCATGGTCTCTGTTTATCCTCACTCCATATATGTATGTTATTGCTGTAAAATTTAGTGAATATAGGGTAATACATATGGGAGATATTTGCAGGAGAAAATAGTGGGGTCTTTATGACCCACGCTGGGAGAACTCCCAAAAAACATTTACATTCATAACTATGAACACTTTATCCCATTTTCTTTTCTGGAATTATTATTTCTCAAAGAACAATAAAGGTGTTTCCCAATTGTTTTCATACTATTATAATCTGTATCATTCTGTGACAAAAAGGGGATTGGAATGGTTCTGGGAATTGCTCATTCCTGGAAATGGGATATTCCAGAAATCGAAACTGCAGTTCATAACGCTAGTGTATTTGCATTTTCCTTCAAACCATGGCCAACCAACGGAGAGCACGGTATTCTGTTGCTGATGATCTTAGACAAATATTAGAAGATGAAAGTGACAGTGAGTCTTTATCTGATCCAAGCGATGATTCCTACATGCCAGATCAGGCTGCAGTCCGTGATACATCAGATGAAGATCAGGTTTCTGACATTGATGAACAGCCAGATGAAATATCTGCTGATTCCGGACATTCTTACAATCAGTTTGATAATGAGAATGCTCAGCAAGGCCAGGCCATAGCAGAAAGGCCACATGGTCGAGGTCGTAAATACCTCAAGCAGTTGGCATACGGTCTCACCAACGACTGGATTGACTTGACACTCAGAATGTTCATGTTCTCCAGCCGGCTGTAGTGACCGCATTACATCAACTTGGAAAGGTTGCTGCAGCAATCCAGAGACCATGCCAGGCTAGAAGTCCTGCCAGGAAACGATGCCAATTATGCAGAAGGCCACAGGACAATAAGACCTCAACTGTCTGCTCAAATTGCAACAAATATGTTTGTGGTACTCATTCAACCACTGTTACTACTTGTACAAATTGTGAAGCGTAACTAGAACAATGAACCTCATAAATCGAGACACTACAATGAAAAATGACTCATATTTCTTTCATTATTATGGAAACTGCCATATTTTAATTTTGTATGTTATGCTGTTGCTGCTTTCTGTGTAAAAAGTTAATTAGTAAAATGTGTAGCCATTCGCACATTAATTTCTGATTGTTTTTGTTCCGGATATCACTAGATATTGAATACGTTTCATATGTATCATCAACTTCTCAATGTTTTACACTGTTTTGTACAAACTAGGTATGATATATTTGACAAATGTTGCAACATTTGGCTTGTGTATCGACCAAATCAATGACCATTTTGAATGGGGTCAAATTGATCCCAGGTGTGCCAATGTGTGAGTGTTGGTATGCGTGCCGTTGAGGGTTAAACAAGCACTGTTCTGGTCCCTCCTTCTCCATATATACACAAGAAAATGTGAAATTTCCAAAGCATTAAACTTATCTTTTTCTACTATTTGGAGAAATGTATTGAGTGAACAAAATTTTTTTGGGATATGTGCCAAAATTAACCAGCTTCAATGAGATAGTTTTCTTGAGTGCAACAAAAATAACTTTATTCAGTGCACAAATAAGAATTAACCAGTGGGATCCACACGCAGGCAGCTGCGCCTGGTTTCTCCATGGGGACTCCATGGAGTTCGGAAGGCAAAATAAAAATTAAATTGAAAAAAACGAATGATAAACATAACGTGAGGATTAAGGTGAGTGAAGCAATGGATGAGGGTGAGTAAAGCAACTTTGAAAAATTTCCACTCAATTTAATTTATTTATTTATTTTCCCTGTTAGAAATGCATTTCCCCTTTAATCCATCCTTTAATCCAAAATCAATGGGATTTTGAAGTTCCATTTAAACGATGTTTTCCAGGAACACATCAATAACTTAAATACGTGTGTGTGTGTGTGTGTGTGTGTTATAACATTATCTTTGACTCTCCCTCACTTTCCCCTGTTGAAAATTTCCTCTTTAAGCATTTGTAATTGGTGTGAATGAATAAAGACATTGTTTCTTACTCATAAAATATTATTTGAACTTGGGTAAAATGCTGCAGTTGAGAGGATTCCCTTGTAAGCATGGTTAACCATGTATCCTGGTACATTTTCTTTCTGTAAAGTGTAAAACGTACATCTGCCTTCTGCTGATAGCAATTTGTCATTTTTTGATTAAAACTATGTAACAACCTGGAAATGTTGCATATGTTCCAGGAAGACTTGAGTATATTGATTAGTACATGATTAAACATAACTTTAGATATTTCTTATTGACTTTACAAATTTAATGAATATAATGCATGGCTTTTTGTAGATGCATTGTAAAATCTGCCGAGGTTCTGTGAGCAGTGCCAGTTCATGTAATGTTCTTTATCAATGCTGAGAACATGCCGAAGTAATGATTCACTCCCTTGATCTGTGAAACTGTCAGTACCACCAAACTCTGTGGAACCTTGAAGGTGCTCTTTTCTGATTGGCTGAACTTGGGCCTTGCCGACATTGGTACTTCTGCCACCAAAGGTGAAGGTGGTTATGTTTTCACCCCTTTCTGTCTGTCTGTGTACAGGATGTTTTAAAGTTGTGGACTGATCCGGATGAAACTTGGTGGACAGATTTGCCGAGTGACCCCGACGAATTGATTAGATCTTGGTGAAAATCCGGATCTGACCACGAGAGTTTTTGAAAGTGATTCTTCACCATTGAGAGACAGGGCCAAAAACGATATATAGCACGATATCTCAAAAATTTGTGGACGGATTCGGGTGAAACTTGGTGGACATGTTGAGGGTGTGACCACGACAAATTTATTCGACTTTGAAGATACGGATCATACGACTAGAATTTCTTAAGTAATTCTTCACCTTTGAGAGATCGGGCTCAAAAACGATATATAGCATGATATTTAAAAAAAATATATTGGGCCAGATATGTTCTCGTGGATCAGGCATGATGGGGCAGAGGGTACGCGCTCCACCGTGTGCCCTTCTAGTTAACCTCCGCCATCGTAGATGGACGGAGGTTACTGTTTTCACCCCTGTCTTTGTTTGTTTGTTTGTGAACAGTATTACGGAAAAAAACTCCTCGACGAAACTTGGTGGGGGGATTAGTTATGGTCCAAGGATCATGCCATTAGATTTTGGACTTGGTCTAAAGTCTAATATGGCCGCTATGGCGGCCATTTTGAAAAAATATTTGAGTTTTTGTTTTTGCATTTCTACATGTTTTAAGTGATTTCCAAACCAAAACAAAAAAAAAATGTAGGAGAAAAAAAAACGGAAAATTTTGCAACTTTTTTTTTCCAAAAAATTTCGATTTTATTTTAAAAATATTTGAATTTTTTTTTTGCATTTCTACATGTTAGAAGTGATTTCCAACAAAAAACATGCCAAAATTATAATTGCGGCTGATTTTGGAACTTCAGGTGGATATACCCACATAAAATCAATTTCTGTCTGAAGGAATCTAGTTATGACGAATTAATTAAGTATGTAAAAGGGAAAGTTGCAAACTATAACTCTGTGAGCACTGTTGACGTCAAATTGAATGAATAGGATATCAGGTTCACTTGAGTGACCGAGCAGTATTGGCGGCGGAGGTTTTGCACTCTACCGAGTGCTCCCCTCTAGTTTTGACTGTTTTCACTCCTTTCCCAGTAACAGAAAGCAGTTTTTATAATTTCGAACTATGGGAATAGTTACTCTTTCGAAGATGAAAAGCTATTTCTCTTTTATCCTGCTTGTTCAATCATTTCCCCCACTCGTCTCCACACGATATATAAGACGGGTTAGCGTTTTTCCTTTGAGAGCGTTTCATTGCTATATTTGTATTAAATATTCTCCTTTGTATGCTGAACCTGTGTGAAAATTGAGTTAATTTCTTCCACAATTTGGCACCTCAGATGAGACCAAAAATCTTGGAAAAGCTGGGAATTGAATGATTGCACCCTGTGGCATAATCGCAATAAAGTGGCCACGAACTAAGATGTTTACTCTTCAGATCGGATGCTACATCTCTCAACTAAAGGGGTAACGTGGTACTCCATTAATCGGAGAGGTATATAAAGGAAAACCTTTATTGATAGGCCTAAAATTAGGGGGTTAAAATTTCCCTAAAGGCCCAGTCACACCTTGACGTTTTAGCAAACAATGGCAACGTATTAAAATGTATGTAAAACGCTGGCTTACGTTGAACTTTTGACGTTTTGTTTTTAAAGATTCGGACGTATTCATAACGACTTGGTCTTATGCATAACGTATTAGTAATGGACACAGAACGTTTCGTTGTGTTATCGATAACTTATACCAACGAATGCTGAACCTGTTGTCGTCCTTCACAACCTATGCCCAACGATAGTCGAACTTAGACATAGCGCGCTGCACGCATCGCCGACGATGACGTGACGTTGCCTATTAAAAACCTGCCGCACAACGATTCAAATCATAACCGCCGCAGAAATAGAAGTGTCAACATCGCAGACACACCTTGGCGATCTTGCCAGCGTATGCCGACCTCTGAAAAATGTGTCTAAAACGCTGGCGCACGTCGAATACGGTATGGGTAAGTTTGGTATGCGTGAAGAGAACGCTAAAGTACGCTATCAAACGTCGTAGTAAGTGGAGTACATCTTGTAATTTTAAACATGTTGAAAATTTTACGACGTACTTGCCGTATGACACGCTCCGCATGCGATGGGAATAAGTTGTACGCACGATATGCGATCGTTGACACACATCGACACACGTTACTTGTAAGGTGCTCACAAGTTGAAACACGTTAAGGTAATGGTTAGTGTCAGTGTTCCAGACTCCCGGTTTTTTTTTTTTCTTCGGTATGACGGTGTTCAGTGTACAGTGCGGTTATGATTTAAATCGTTGAGCGGCAGCCTATTAATTATATTATATTATAACCGCACCAGAAATCGAAGTGTCAAAATCACCATCATTCCGAAGGAAGGAAGAAAAAAAAAAAACCTAAAAAAAAAACAAAAAAAAAAACAGGGAGTCTGGAACACTGACGCTAACCATTACTTTGATGTGTTTCGACGTATAAGCACCTTACAAGTAACGTGTGTCGATGTGTGTCAACGATCGCGTGACGTGATTACAACACATAACTCATAGGTTAGAAATAAGTTTCGGGTACGCTAAACATTACCTCGACGTGTTTCGACTTGAGTAACTTACAAGTAACGTGTGTCAACGATCGCGTGACGTGCCTACAACTTATGGCCAGCGTTATGCGGAACGTGTGAGTCATACGCTGGCATAAGTCTTAACATTTCAAGCATGGAAAATTTGAGGACAACCGAAAAGTACAACGTTTAAAGCCAGCGTACAACGACGTATGGCAGTGTTTTTCAGCGTGCTCTCAATGTTATCAAAACTTACCCATAACGTATTCGACGTGTACCAGCGTTTTAGACAAATTTTCCAAAAATCGGCATAAGCTGGCTAAAACGTCAAGGTGTGACTGGGCCTTAAGAAGGGGTTAAAGCCCACCTACAAAACAGGATAGAATCCTGTGCATTCAAATGGTTTAAGAAGTGGTTAAATTCCGCCGAAGAAAAAGGGATGAAGTCCCGACACGCTAAGAGGTTCGAGTCCTCAAGGAGGGAATGAGTGTAAGGAATAAGTGTTTGGAATGTTTGCAGAGTTGATTCTTTTTATTTTTTCTGTTTGTTCATTGTGCTTGCTGGTAGTCTGCTTGTTGTGAAACTGCATTGTTATTGTGTGAAGGTGTAATGGATTAGTGTATCCTATGTGATTGGAAATGTTATGCTTTGTGTTGGGGACATAATTTGGGTGTTCCAACCTGGAGGGGTAAATTGAGGTCAGCTGTAAAGCTGTGAAGAGCTGAATAAATTGATACTCAAAAGCTAAAGTGTGAAATTTATTGTTTTTTTTTTAAATCAGAAGTTGAAAGAACTGTGTGTTTGTTTGTCATAATTTGAAAGGTTAGAGCTCTTGTATATTTGTATTTGTATCTGATTTGCATTTGCATTGATTTGCATGTTGTACTAAGTGTTGTATTATTTGAGTTATTTACAGTGTGTATGTATGTATATCTATATTAATATTTCGGCACGCCCCTTTCTTTTTTCCACCATCAGATTTTTGTTACTGCATGAAATGAAACAAGATTTGGCACATATACTAAATGATATTATTGTCTTCCTAAAGAGGCCCCTCAAAATTCGTTTTGATGCATTTTCACAAACTCCAACGGATTCCATTCAAATTCGGTACGATTATGGCTTTTGGTCCAACTTAGGTCATTGGCGATAAATTTTTCCATAACACTTCCGATATTTGAAAAAATCGATAAATCGATATCCCTTATGGGATTTTCCATTCAAATCTACTCAAGTTTAAGGCCTATGGGGGACGCAAATTTCCACTTTGCCCCGGGCACTGTTTACCTCCGCTACGCCAAGCTGTTAGGGTTTGGGTTTGGGTTTGGGTTAGTGTTAGGGTTAGGGTTAGCGACCCTAACCCTAACAGCTAACCCTAACAGCTAACCGCTAACAGCTATTCAGGAAATTTGTAAGAAAGCCCGGGCAACACCAGGCTTTATTGCAAGCCCGAGCAACGCCAGGCATTACTACTAATATATATATATATATATATATATATATATATATATATATATATATATATATATATATATATATATATATATATATATATATATATATATATATATATATATTTTGTATCCCTGCTAAAGCGGGGGTTAGCCTTGTGGGCCCCATGCCAATCTTCTCTACTTTACCCTATTTTCTGCATCTCCCCTTCTTAATCCCCTTGCCCATATTTCTTCTTCCACCATCTTTAGCCAAGTTTTTCTCGGTCTTCCCCGTCCTCTACTTCCTACTACACTCATTTCCAACACTCCTCTCACCCAGTCACTTTCATCCTTCCTTAACACATGACCCAACCATCTCAACCTGTTTCTCTTCACAACATCCATCACAGGCTCATCATCTTCCGCCAGTCATCATTTGTCTTCCTCTCTCTCAACAATGCACCGCACATCCACCAAACCATTCGCATTTCGACCCTTTCCAGCCTTTGTTGCTGCTCAATGTTCAGTACCCATGTCTCACTCCCATAAAGTATCGCACTCCTCACACATGCAGCTTTTCCCTTTCCCTTCAGCTTCAACAACACTCCCCTCTTCGTCAGCACGCCACTCAGTTCCCGAAACTTCCATGCACATCTCACTCGAGTGACCATCGCAGAGTCTGATCCACCTGCTCCATTCAGCATGTCTCTGAGATGGCAAAATGTTTTCACGCCTTCCATCTTCACGCCACCTCCACGATCCAACTCAACAATTCCTTCATCTGCTGCTCCCTCGATGCACACCTTACACTTGAATGTAGCTGCCACACTGGTTAATGACCCTCTCACCCCACTACATTTTCGATGAACCCATTCAGCACACATTGTACACTGAATGGAGTTCACTCCAACACCCTTCCTGCACACAGCACACGGTCACTTCCCAGTCCTTTCCACCTCACCACATGCTTTACCACTTGCCATCACCTTCGTCTTTCCGATATTCACCTTCAAACCTTTTGCCTCCATACATTCCTTCCACTTGTTCATCTTCTCCTTCAGTACATCCATACTCTCTGCAATCAACACCAGATCATCTGCATACAGCAGCTCCCACGGTAAACCCTCCTTTACCCTCCGAACCAACACCTCCATCACAACTACAAATAGAAGTGGACTTGGTACTGACCCCTGGTGCATTCCCACCTTCACCTCAAACTCACCACTGTTCCCATCCTTCGTCCTTACAGCTGTGCGCGCTCTCTCGTACATGGCCATCACTACTCTGATCAACCATTCCTCCACTCCTTACTTCCTCAATGCCCATTTCATTACTTCGCGTGGATCAACCTATCAAATGCTTTCTCCAGATCAACAAACCCAAAAAAACTTCTTCCTCTTCTCCATGTTCTTCTCTTGCAACTGCCTTACAATAAAAATCGCATCTGTCGTTCCTCTTCCTGGCATAAATCCAAACTACATTTCGTCAATATTTACCTTCTTCCTTTTCCTCATCTCCAACACCCTTTCCAATACCTTTATTCCATGCTCCAATAACTTTATTGTTCTATAGGAGCCACAGACGAGGGTACTCAGTTCCCACCTTACACTTGTACAACTTATGGGCAGGGTGCAGCCAAGAAGTACCCCATGGGGATCCTCATTCCATCTCGTTAAAACACTTACACTCAGTTCCCAATCCACTGGAATGCGTCCTCTTTCGCCACCAGATTACAGATCTCTGTCATTCTCTTCACACCCCAACTTCCCGCTGCCTTCAACATATCTCCCACAACTCCCGTCGGCCCTCCTGCTTTTCTACTCTTCATTGCTCATATCTTCCTCGACTTCCTTCTCAGTATCTTCTCTGCTGGTCCTAAAACTGGGTTGCTCTCAACGTTGGTATTCCATTCATTTTCTACATTCAACAGCCTTTCCATATATCTCTTCCATCTTCCTTTAATTCCATCTGAATCCACAACGATTTGTCCCACTTCATCCTTCAAGCAACTCACCCCCATCACATCACACCTTTCTCTTGCTGTCTGCTTTGGAATCCTGAATACCGCTCTCTTACCCTCCTCTGAATCCAAGCGTTCTCCAAACATTTTCCTATGGGCCTCCTGCGTCTTTGCTACTTCTTTCTTTGCAGCCTTCTTGGCTACCTTATAACTTTCATGCGCTGCCTCTTCTACCACCGTATCCTTTGCCTTTTGCCATTACTTGAACTTCTTCCCCTTCTCTTCAATCGTCTTTCCAACTTCATCACCCCGCCACCATGTTTCCGAGTGCCTCGGTGGTCCTTTTGTCCATCCACATACCTCCCGAACGGCTCCCAATGGACTATCTTTCATTGACATCCAACCACTTTCAAGCTCAACCACATCATCCTCTCTCACACTCAGCCTCTCTCTTAATGCCTCGTTCACTGGCACCTCTTTCAACCTCCACACCTTCATCCTCGGTTGGTACTTCACCCGCTGAATTCTCCTCGCACATTTCGCCCTTATATCGCAGACAACCAGGTAGTGCTGTGAAAGTCTCCTCCCCTAAAATCACCTTTGTGTCCCGGAGGTTCCCCTATCTCGCCTACACATCATCAGGTCGTCGGCCCACCTGATGTGTGTGTAATAAGCTTATTATCCGCTTTCTGGAATTGAGGAGAGCAAATCAGCAAACTCCAAGATCCTTTCACCTTCTCCATTTCTCACACCATATCCTTAACCCCCATGGATTCCTTCAAAACCGTCTGTATGCCTTCCCACATGTCCATTCAACTCTCCTCCTACCACAAGAACTTCCTCATCTTTCACATTCTCCATCAACTTCTTGATCGCACACCAGAACATGTTCTTCTCTTCATTGCTTCAACCGACCTGCGTGGCATATCCCAAAACGACGTTCACTAAGAGCTTTCCGATCACAATTCTCACCATCATCAACTTTTCACTCATTCGAGTCACTCACTACACTGTCTACAAACTCCTCAGAAAACATGACACCAACACCATACACACCTTCTGGGCACCCTTGCCACATAAACTTACACTTCTGTCCCTGCCTACCCTTCACCATTCTCACACCACTTCCCTTTCATCATGTCTCCTGCACACAACATAGTGTTGTGAATCTGGAAGCCGTGAGCACTCAACATACAGGTCCTATAGAACAGTTATATCACTAAGTATGTGTTTTTAGTTGGGTCCCTGTCCCTTGTTTAATGGGTGAATAAATGTACATGCGCTGTGAGTTACTTTGATAGTCAGGGTTTTCTTTTATTTTTAAATCCTCAAAACTACAACAACGTGAGCATCACCCTCACCTTCACCTCCCTCTGGCCGACACCATGGTGGGCGGAGTTCAAGGAGAAGCCTCGCGGCGGCCCGCGACCAATCACTGTGCTGCGAGTGAGGTGGCCGCCGCTCAACCAACCAGATCCCGCGACGGTGAGAAAGGCGGTCCGTGTGACGTCACCACGCTCCCCGGGCCAATCGACGGACTTGCCGCTCGTTTTGGCCGATGACAGGGCGACGAGCGATTCTGCGTGCCAAAACCGTCCAGTGAGGGAGGACGGGGAGAAGGGGAAGCGTTCCCTTCCCCCCAGGACATGGGGAATAAGGGTGCGGCGCGATTGGAGGGAGAGAGATCCTTCCTCCACAATAACCGCAAGTCGGTTGCGCGCCGTGTCTCTGTCGGTGAGGCCTAAGTCACATTTGCTCTACGGCTAGGATACGGCGGCCGTACCCCCCCTGAATTGACAGAAACGTATGGCGGCCGCAGAGTTTCTGAGGTGGCCTCAGGGTGGCCCTACGTCGTATGGCTATATTTTACAGGCCGTAGGGGTCGCCATGGAATTATAGCGTGGAGTTGTAACTTTTTTTCATTTCTAGATTTGCCATCGCAATTCGACAAGTTGAAACAAAAGAACTGGTATAAAAAAAAAAGAACCCACTCGTCACCGTCCGTCTGGCCGCACGTTCGCCTTAGGGCCCCCCTGCGGTCACCTTGCGGGCACCTTGAGGCTACCTTGCGTCTACCTTGAAAATTATATGGCTGCCGCAGGAATGCCCTAAGGTCACCGGGCGGCACCCCCACGTTTTCGGTCTCCACAATTTATAAATACCTCGTGCAGCTACCCGAAAAATAAAAACATATGTGACTGCTTCATTGTGTGACTGGAAATACTGCGGCCGCCCTATAATTGCTTGTGGCCGTAGATTTTGGAGACCCTACGGCCACCGTGCCAAATGTGACTTCGGCCTGAACATGGAGAGAGAAACTGGGGACACGAGTGGTGATCACGTTCGCCTGACACGAGTGGTTATCATGATCGCCTCACACGTGAAAGGTCTGAGTCCCGCCACCCCGCCAGCTCAACGTACCTGCACGAGGCGGACAGGTCTAAGGCAGGCTCTGGTCTTCAGCTCGCCTTTCACTCTGAACTGGA
This sequence comes from Eptatretus burgeri, assembly GCF_056783735.1. Taxonomy (NCBI): domain Eukaryota; kingdom Metazoa; phylum Chordata; class Myxini; order Myxiniformes; family Myxinidae; genus Eptatretus; species Eptatretus burgeri. The sequence goes on from NC_140972.1 coordinate 21,226,017, forward strand.
GGCCTCAATAAAGGCTCTGGCCACTGGTTCTTGGGTGTACATGTATGTGTTTGTGGCGCCAGTCTATTAAGTAAAATTGCATAAGTGCTTGTACATAAATTGCTATTCCTGCAGTATGCGGTTAACTCTGCCTTCTTGTGTACTCCCCTGACCCATTATAAATAAATACATTTGTTAAATCTATCAGTTCATTCCTGTGTTTCTTCCATTGGCTTAGCGTGACGCGTGTTGGCGAATTATAAAGGCTGTTGATGCTGCAAATGTACATTCGGACCGACGGAACTTCGGCAACCGTCCGCTCAGGTTGCGCACGGGTCAGGCACGCCAACGGCTCGACTCGTATGAGGGCCGTCGAGGGTGAATTTCCCCGGTAGTTTGGACGACGTGGGTATTTAGGTAAATTGAAATTGGCAATCGACCCTACCCCACGTGATCGACCTATTGGCGATCTTCGGTCCGATAAGGGACCCGTCGGCTCCGGAGTTGTCCGGGGTGACTACCTATAAATTCCGGGTGTTCGGTGGAGTCGACTCTGCAGCTCCATCCAGCGGTCGCGCTCGTCGCCGATACCCGGCCCGCAACAACATGTCCACTTTTCTTCCGACCAACGTTTCAACCACTTCTCCTGATGTCCCTGTAATTGTCCCTACATTCCATGTCCCGAACCTCAGAAACCTCCACGCGGAGCATCAGACGATTGGTCGTCATAAATGGAAAAATTTCCTCCTTTGCTTCAATTGGGTTCCCCACCTTGAGTTTTAACGAGAAGGAATGAGGATCCCCATGGGGTACTTCGGGCTGTACCTTGCCCATAAGTTGTATTCATCGTGGTTTCCTTTTGAGGCGATGTTTTTATGGCCAGATGCCCTTCCTGATGCCAACCCTATGAGTCGCCTCTTATGACACACAGGGATATGGTGTACCTATTCTCACCGGGACACACACCGGGAATATGTATATGTATGTATATATAAATATATATATATATATATATATATATATATATTCTATATATATATTACTTTAAACTCTCATTTTGTGTATGTATGTATGTATGTATGTATGTTCCTGAAATACAACCAAAACCGTACACGATAGCGCAAAAATTTTCAGGCCACCTTACTCACCATTCTCCTGTGGTGTGCAGTATCAAGTTTCGTTCAAATCGGGCAACGAAAAAATTATTAAAAAATCAATTCCCGATTCAGTCAAGTACTCTTCGGGAGAATTTGATCAATGCAAACAACCTCAGCGGTATAGTTCGCTGGAGCTATCATCTTTTTTGTTTTCTTCAAATGATTTATTTTAAAATCTCAAACATTTAGTGAAGACAAAGAACGATTTATTTTTAAGCATAAAATAAACCACCATTTTGATCTAATACTTCCGTGTTCATTAATCTATCTATAATTCCAGCAATCTGTGTGTCTGTGTCTGTGTCTGTGTCTGTGTCTGTGTCTGTGTCTGTGTCTGTGTCTGTGTCTGTGTCTCTGTCTCTGTCTCTGTCTCTGTCTCTGTCTCTGTCTCTGTCTCTGTCTCTGTCTCTGTCTCTGTCTCTGTCTCTGTCTCTGTCTCTGTCTCTGTCTCTGTCTCTGTCTCTGTCTCTGTCTCTGTCTCTGTCTCTGTCTCTGTCTCTGTCTCTGTCTCTGTCTCTGTCTCTGTCTCTGTCTCTGTCTCTGTCTCTGTCTCTGTCTCTGTCTCTGTCTCTGTCTCTGTCTCTGTCTCTGTCTCTGTCTCTGTCTCTGTCTCTGTCTCTCTCTGTCTCTGTCTCTGTCTCTCTCTCTGTGTGTGTGTGTGTGTGTGTGTGTGTGTGTGTGTCTGTCTGCGACCGCCGTTTCTCGACAACCGCCGGTCCGATCTGATTGAAACTTGCCAGGAATATTGCCGGGGACTCGCGGATGTGCCTTTTCAAGGTTTGATATTAATCGGTCGAGCGGTTCCCAAGTTACGGCCATTTTATTGCTTTTTTCAGTGTTGGAAAGGTGTATATATCGCAGCTGAAGTGTCGTTCCACCTTATCATGCCGTTTTTTCCCAAAGATATCTCAGAATAATGATAACAGCATATTAATAATAATAATAATAGCACAATAATTGGCAGTAATAAAAAGAATAACGTGATACAATGACCAATGTCTGTCAACCAATGATGACCAATAACGTCTGTCAACCAATGACAGGACACGGTGCTATGACGTCACGAATGACGTCACAATTAATGTGGTTTTTGTTGCATGATTGAGTCAATTCTTCTTAGTTTGGTATGATTTCACAATCGACGCTGGGGACCTGAGTATGTGCCTTTTCAAGGTTTGATATCGTTCTTCATCCGTTTCAGCTGTTTCCCAAGGTTTGAAAGCTGTTTTTTTCCCAAGGTTTGAATTAATTGTTCAAATTATTAATTAATCCCAAGGTTTGAATTTTCCCAAGGGAAACAGCTGTTTCCCAAGGGTTTGAAAGCTGTTTTTTTCCAAGGTTTTAATTAATTGTTGTGCTTGGTCGACATTTGTGAATACATTTCCAGAGAGAGGGGGGACAGAGGGAGGGAGAGAGAGGGGTAGGGAGAGAGAGGGGCATCACAATTCAAGAGAGGGGGCTTGAGGGGGGGTGAGAGTGGGGACGAGAGAGAGGGGCGAGAGAGAGGGGAGGGAGAGGGGGGTGAGAGAGAAAGGACGTCTCAATTGAAAAGAGGAGGTGGCGAGAGAGGGGGGTTGAGAGGAGGGGGGAGAGGAGGGGCGAGACGAGAGGGGGGGAGAGAGGGCGCGGGAAAGAGAGGAGGCGTCAATTCTTCTTCTTCGTTTGATATGACGTCACAATTGACGCTGGGGACCTGAGTATGTTTCCCAAGTTATGGCCATTTATGATACGGTTGGTCCAATCTAATTGAAACAATGCCCCAATCCAGTCGTCGTTTACGAGAGCGAAGGAACGAAGCTGCACATACTGACACGCACCTACGGACCCGCACGAGTAAATAAAATTGTGTTTGGAAGATTACGCACAACAATTTCTTTGACTTTCTTTTGTCCATTTTTTTTTTCTTCACATTGACGCGCAATATCAAGTTTCGTTCAAATCGGGCAACGACAAGAATTATTAAAAAATAAATTCCCGATTCAGTCAAGTACTCTTTGGGATTATTTGATCAATGCAAACAACCTCAGCGGTATAGTTCGCTGGCGCTATCTTTTTTTTTTTTTTAATGATTTTCTTTCAATCGCTGTCACAACAGGAACCCAACGGATTCACGGGTCGTCGTGTGTGTGTGTGTGTGTGTGTGTGTGTGTGTGTGTGTGTGTGTGTGTGTGTGTGTGTGTGTGTGTGTGTGTGTGTGTGTGTGTGTGTGTGTGTGTGTGTGTGTGTGTGTATAACGCACACGCACACGCACACGCACACACACACATCTCAAAAGCCTATGGATGGATTCAGACGAAACTTGGTGAACAGGTTGGGTGTTTGATGAGGAACAATCGATTAAATTATGGTCAACATCCAAATCCGCTTCCGGATATGATAATTATTTAATTTTTATGTGATTGTTCATCATTGAGATGTGGGGCCAAAGCGATATATAACACAATACCTCAAAAAGTTGTGGACGGATTTGGATGCAACTCGGTGAACATGTTGCATGTTTGACAAGAACCAATTGATTCGATTTTGGCGAAGATCTGAATCTGGATCCAGATCTGAGAATTTTTGCAGTGATTCTTCGCCATTGAGAGATTGGGCCAAACACATTCGATAGCATGATATCTCAAAACGTTGTGGATGAGTTTTGACAAAACTAGGTGGATAAGTTGGTTATGTGACAAGAACAAGCTTATTCAAATTTGGTTAAGGTATGGAATCAGATCTGACCTATCGGTGTAAACTGTAAACTGTTCAGGCTGGCGGACATATGCACTCAACTGAGTGCCTCTCTCTTTCCTCTCTCTCCAAACCCTCCCTGTCCTCTCCCACCCCTCCTCCTCTCTCTCCCACCCCTTTCCTCTCTTCTCCCCCTCGCTCTCCCACCCATCTCCCTCTGTTAAGGGGACTGCTAAAGAATGACGGTGTAGTTTTTAAATTTTAAACCACTTCCCCTTGGTGTAGCATGAACAAACCAGATTCTGAGTGAGCCGAGCGGAGGGGTGCAAAAGTCGCTGCATGTGCGAGCACACTTCCATGCAGGCAGGCCTTTCCCAGTTATATAGCATGGGTTTTAACTACGCCCACCTGGTTTTATATCGAACCGGTAGTTAAAAAAATAAAATGTTGCTGTTTGGGTGCCTTTGATTGCCCTACCCTTCCCTTCCCCTCCCGCCGCCTTTCCTTCCCCTTGCACCACCTTCCCTTCCCCTTGCGCCCCTTTCCCTTCCCCTTGCGCCCCTTTCCCTTCCCCTCGTGCCGTCTTTCCTTCCCCTCGTGCCGTCTTTCCTTCGTGCCGTGTGTTTTTAGTGAATACAGAGGATGAAGAAGAGGGAAAGGGAGATAAATTAGTGGCTTATTGTCAGGTCAGGTCAGATTTGATCTGAGTCTTGCTACAGGTACCATGCAAACCTGTATTAACCTGTTTCATGGTTGGGTTGATGGCGACTAAACAGTCTCCCCCGCCAGGTTTCCTGGTGAGGATAATGTATGGATATGGGTATCCAGCAGGATTAAAAACAAAACTGGTGAAAGGGCGGAGGACCTCCTTGTGAGCCAACGGCCATCCATATCTGGTGCCCAACTTTGTCTGCGGACGTCCTGCTGCAGTTGGGTCACTTTTTTTCTTTTTTTTTTAGGAGCTCGGTCGCAGTATTTGCACTCGGCCGGAGTGGTGCTGAGGTGTTATCCAATCGGACGGCAGTCTCCTTGGGTTAATCTGAGGTGGTCCCTTCGAGTGGGTGCCGGGAATGTCCTATCCCAGAGAGAGAATGACCACCTGTCTTTGTTATCGTCCGAGCTCAAGCATTTGAACATTGGTATTGCAGCACTCTCTGAGGTTGGGAGATGGGATAGTGGCGAGATCATGGTGAGTAGTTACACCTACTATTTGTCTGATCGCTCTGATGGTTACCATGCCCAAGGAGTTGCTATAGCTGTGTCCAATAAGCTGACTCCAATGATAAATGAGGTTACACCGGTCAATGAGCGAATTATGAGACTAAGGATTCGTCACAACTTGGGTGTCATTTCCCTGTTCTCTGTATATGTTCTGACTGAGACGAGTGATCTCACCGTGAAGGACGCATTCTATGCCGCGCTGGAATCTGTGGTTTATCAGTGCCCCAGGCGAGATATCCTTCGAGTCTTGGAGGATTTCAGTGCATTGACCAGCCTTGGCTGGATGTTGGCAAGCTCAGGGATGAGAAGGAAGCTGAGGAGCTTGCGAACAGGCTGAATTGGGATTTGGGAGGGGGGGGGTTGGTCTGGGTGTTTTCGGGAATCCTGAAGAGTTGAGTAGAGTCTTCAAGACTACGATTCTTCTTGTTGCCGGTGGATTTCTTTGTAAACCACCATCAGGCGAAGAAGAATTTTATCCCTCTAACACTGGATACCAATGACCAGAGCCACAGAGCCAGGCTTAAAAGCAGAGGTGAGCTGTTCAGGGAGATGAGGTGCAAAACTATCTGTGCCAAGGGCGGATAAGGATGCCTACGTGCGAGGAATCTGTGAAGGAATAGCGCATCACCTGTGGTAAAGTGATTCCAATCCTGTTTACAGGGGAACTTGTGCATTGCATTCCTCCAAGCCCATCCCTCGGTGTACTGCAGTTAGAGCAGAGGGTGGTGGGCTCTTGACAGAGGTGTCTGAAATGAAGGCACTCTTGGCGGGTAACTTTGAGTGGCTGTACCAGGCGGATCCACCAGCCATTGAGTTGGATGTCAGGGGTGTAACCATCCCTATTGCTGACCCTCCAATCAACTGTGAACCATCTTTGTTTGTGGAAACGCAGGCTATGGTGAACCAGTTGAAAGGATATAAAGCCCCTGGGAATTGTGGCATCCATGCTGAACTTCTCAAGGCTGTGGGAATTCTGTACTCGTGTCATTACATGCAGTTCTGTGCTTTGCCAAGAACACAGGCATCATCCCAACTGAATGGAAGAGGGGCTTTGTTGTCCCTCTCTGGAAAGGGAAGGGTGATCGCCAAGACTGCAACAACTACCGAGGGGTGACGCTGTTCTGTACCGGGCAAGATCTTTGCTCGGATAATTCTTGATAGGGTTCGCCACCATCTGCTTGAGCACCCGCGTCCAGAGCTGTCAGGCTTTACACCAAAGAGGTTAACGATTGACCGTATCCTTGCTCTTCGTGTCATCACCGAACGCAGACGAGAGTTTCGGCAGGGACTGCTTGCAGCCTATGTTGATCTCTGTAAAGCGTTTGACTCGGTGAATCGGGATGCCCTCTGGATGATTCTTAGTCTTCGTGGGGAGCCACCAAAACTGATGAATCTGATGTCTGAAATATACTCTGCTACTAAGAGTGCTGTGAGATGTGATGATGTGATGAGATGTGAGATGTATAGATATGTATGGTATGGGACAACATTTAAACTTTAAGTATTGCCCCGTACCATACATATCTCTGACTAATTTCCATTTGTTACTGAATTTTGTCAGGGGGTGTATACTGCCCCCCACACTTTTCAGTGCTTGTATGGACTGGATTCAGGAGAGGATGTCAGAGAGATCAACTTTCAGTGCATTGTTTGGGAATGTCAATGTCTCTGACCTTGACTTCGCAGATGATTCTGTCATTTTTATGGAGACTGGATATCCTTTTGGGGGCCCTCGAGGTGCTGAATGAGGAGTCAGAGCCGCTGGGATTACGGGTTTCCTGGGTCAAAAGTACAATCCAGGCTTTCATTGACATCTTCGATGCTGCTATCCTGTCTAAACCTGTTTGTGGTGAGGATGTTGAGGTCACGGAGTGTGGCACTGTTGGTACCATTGCAGGAGGATGAAAGTCTTTAAGTCCATGGTGTTGCTCTACGGATGTGAGACTTGGACTCTGACCATGGATCTGAGATGGAGACTTCACTACTTCGGAACCAGGTCTCGTCAGAGAATCCTTGGCTCTCGCTGGTTTAATGAGCAGTTGCTGAGAGAGACTCAGATGAGATTTGTTACCTGTATAGTCTGTGAGCATCAGCTGTGGCTGTATGGTCACGTGACTCATTTTCCTGATGCTGCTTTCCAGATTGTTTCATTGAGGGAGTTTCGTGAGTGGAGGGGGCTAATGGGCTGACCACGTGCGTCGTGGTTGCAGCAGGTTGATTGTCATCTCAAGGAGATGGGCCAGGAATCTGCCTGGGGGATGGCCAGACGGAGGCCCCTGGAGAACTGGCGGAAAGTGGACGCAGCGATGCGCTGCTCCGGCGCATGCCGCCGTACCTGACCTGAATTCTGATGAAACTTGCCCACAACTTTCATCACCTATGATGTACAAAAGTTTATTCATCTGAGGAAGTCTACCAGGAGGGGAGGGGAGGGGGGGTGAGGGTTCCTCCGAAGATAGGTATTTGCTTTTGTTCTCCGAAATAACACATTTTTGATGAAACTTGACCACAGCCTTCATCACCCGTGATGTACCAAAGTTTGTTCACAGCATTAAAAAAAATCCATGGGTATTTACTTTCTTCTTCAAATATTTTGTGGGTTATCTATGCCCACCAGTGGTTCCCCTGGTTTTCTCATCCAGCCACTCCCAAGCAGGTGAGTGCCAGGGGGTGTTGCCATGACTTTTATCGCTTCTTCTTGAACTCGTGACTGTTTACATTCACTCAAATTTCACAGCTTATGAGACACCAGTCAGACTGGAGGAAGTCATGAACCTTTGGACCTTTAGCAGTGAGTACAAGTCGATAACTCCATCTTCTATAAAACCAATCAATTAAATAATCCACTCGAGGTCGACTAATGTTGAAGGATGCTTGGGAAAGGGAAAGGGAAAGGGAAAGGGAAAGGGAAAGAAAGAGAGAGAGATGGAGAGCCGTCGTGGGAATGAAAAACAAAACGTGTTTAATCAAACAACTTGACTTCTCACTGACTCGTGTTGATCCCCTTTAGCCAATGGAGTGCAACCGTGCCTCGGTAATGATGCAACCAACACACGCAATTGTCGATCCAATCTTGGTGGAGTTTGCGTTCTCCGTTTCCATTCGTGGGAACTAATTAAGGTGAATAATAATAATAATAATAATAATAATAATAATGACAAATGTGTCCAAGAGCCGCGTTCTAAAGGTTTTGTCTTCAGCAGAAGAAGAACAACAACGCGAAGCTCTCTTAGAGCCAGTGTTCGCAACACGATGAGGCTAATAAAAACAACCACCAGGCAATGGCCCACCTGTGAAACGTGTGACAACCTGAAGCTCGTGATGTCACCACATGGTTTGAAATTGTGCCAAGAGGAAGTCCCATGTGGAAGAATATAAATATAACTTGTACGGACGGATTCCTGCGCGAAACATTGTTCTGTGAATCTGCTGTGAACGTTTCGCGTACAGGTACGGAGGTTTATTTACTACGTTTACACATTTCTTTGTACCGGTGAACGTGCACATCAAATGGTCGGACGATGGCAGTGCTGGATTAACCATTAGGCAGACTAGGCATGTGCCTTAGGGCCAGCCAAAATTTTGGGCCAAAAATTATTTTCATGTTAGATATTTGTCTTTTTTTGTATTAAATATTTTGTTCTAGAATCAGTTCATCTTTTGTCTGGGGTCCATTTCCATGAGTCTGAAATCTAATTTAAATTTTCAGGCCATTCTCTAAAATTTCAAAATGTGCCTTAGGGCCAGCCGAGGCTTAATCCGGCACTGGACGACGGGTGTATTTTATCGACTCTTCATCATCGTCATTTGTCGAGTTTCATCCCTTCAAAAAAACTAAATAATGTACAGTTTAAACCAATTAGTACATGCAGTTTTTAACGAATAAATGGAGGGAATTTGTTGTTGCGGTTCCTGTAGTCACTGAGTGGAAACGTGTTGTTCGGGTGTTTCCATTTTATTAACTTTTTTTGATGCAGATGAACATCCTTCAACCCCCGGCGATGGAGTCGTGTGGCCTCAGACGCATTCGCCTGGTCGAGCCGCTCATGGCGATGTTCTTGTTTGCTGGGAGTTTACCGGGTCCGCTCATGAGCCCGTACATCTACCGCCGGCTGTGCGAGGACATGGCCGGCCAAATGGGGTTTCCATTTCCTGCCAACAAGCATCCCAACAACACCTGTTACTTCAACGGTACAACGCATGACGAGGTAGAGACACCTGGTGAAACCTGTGTTCTGCAAACATCTCTATACACTTAAGTTACCTGTCGAGCCTTATGTAAATTTTAAGTATTGCCCCGTACTATACATATCTATACAAGGTGGATCAGAGTAATGTGTGAACACTTTAAAGTGCTCTGTTTTGTAGATCTATATGCCGTGATTAATTTTGATGAAAGCTATACATAACAATAGCGACATCAAGTTGAAAAGTGATATTACAATTAAAATATATCATTAATAAATTTCTCAAACTGAAAAAAAAAATTATGAAAAAATAATCTTGGAACTATTTAAGCCCAATGGTCAACGATTGACCGTATCCTTGCTCTTCGGGTCCTCACCGAACGTAGACGAGAGTTTCGGCAGGGGCTGCTTGCAGCTGATGTTGATCTCTGTAAAGCGTTTGATTCAGTGAATCGGGATGCCTTCTGGAGGATTCTTGGTCTTCGTGGGGTGCCACTAATACTGATCGATCTGATTTCTGAACTCTACTCTGGTGCTGAGAGTGCTGTGAGATGTGGTGGTACCATCTCTGACTTATTTCCAGTTGCTACTGGAGTTCGTCAGGGGTGCGTACTGGCCCCCACAATTTTCAGCACTTGCATGGACTGGATTCTGGGGAGGATGTCGGAGAGATCAAGCTGCGGTGCATCGTTTGTTAATGTCAAGATCTCTGACCTTGATTTCACAAATGATGCAGTCATCTTTGCAGAGACTCTAGATATCCTTTTGGGGGCCCTCGAGGTGCTGAATGAGGAGTAGGAGCCTCTGGGATTACGGTTTCCTGGGTCAAAACTCATATCCAGGCTTTCAATGACATCTTGGATGCTGTTGTCCTGTCTGTTCCTGTTTGTGGTGAGGATGTTAAGGTCATGGAGAGATTCACCTACCTTGGCAGTGATATTCATGTCTCTGCTTGCAGTGAGCCAGAGGTCAACAGATGTCTGGGTCGGGCCTTGGGAGTCATGGATTCACTGGATCATGGGGTGTGGCGCAGCCGGTACCTGTGCGGGAGGACGAAAGTCCGAGTCTTCAGGTCCTTGGTGCTTCCAGTCTTGCTCTATGGATACGAGACTTGGACTCTGACCAGGGATCTGAGACGGAGACTTAATTCATTTGGTACCAGGTCTATTCAGAGAATCCTTGGCTATGACTGGTCGGACTGTGTTCAGCGAGCGGTTGCTGAGAGAGTCTCAAGTGAGATTTGTTACCTGCATTGTCCGTGAGCGTCAGCTGCAGCTGTTTGGACATGTCACTCGTTTTCCTGATGCTGATCCTGCTCACCAGATTCTCTCAGCGAGGGAGCCTCGTGAGTGGAGGAGGCCAATGGGCTGACCACGTGCCTCATGGTTGCAGCAGGTTGATCAGAATCTCAAGGAGATGGGGATGGTCCAGGCATCTGCCTGAGGATGGCCAGACGGAGGCCCCTGGAGTACCGGTGGAAAGTGGACGCAGCGACGCGCTGCTCCAGCGCATGCTGCGAAACCTGACCTGACCTGAGGTCATCGGAAGGATAAGACCATGCACAACAACATTATAATATGTGAGATGAGGTCATTGGAAAGATAAGACCATGCATGACAACATTATAATATTGTTACTTAAATGGCCCTTATTGGACTACTAAATATAGGATTAGCTCAGATCCCCCATTAAATGCATGTTTAGCTAGGTTGTGTGGTAAAATGGACATTGCATGTGTGTCGGGAGGTGTAAGAGGCTGTTTTTATGTTCGTACAGTGGTGGTGTGCCAAGGGCTCCCTCTTCCTCCTCCCCTCTACGGACGATAGGCCCCGCCCAGTCGGCTGATAGGGTGTGGCCAAAAAGAGGAAGTGAAGCGAAGGGGAGGAGTTTTTTCGGCTTCGCCAAGAGAGGCGTGCTAGTGTGTCGAAGGAGCGAACGAGAGAGAAAAGGAGTTCTCAGTTTCAAAAACAGTCGGGTTTTCGAGGCGCGCTGGGAGTCGCTTCAAAGCGAGCGAACGAAGGCTTCGTAAAAAGGTTCAGTGTGTGGAAACAGTCGCTCTCGAGGCGTGCTCGTGTTTTCGAAGCGAGCGAACGAAGGAGGCACAGTGTTGGATCTGCCGGAGAGACGCCGAACCTGCCTGCACGTCGAGTATTCTGCCGTGAGAGAGACGGCAGCCGGCTTTGAGAGGCGAGCATGGAAAAGGAAAGAAAAGGTGATTCGACAGAGAGAAACTGAGAGGACGGAGTTGGGAAGTCGGGCTTTGAGGTGGGAGGGCAGGAGAGGAGACGACGGAGCCTCTGATGGTCCCTGCTCACATCAACGGCTCGACACGTTTGCCGATCCGCTTGCCGGGGCCTGGCACCTCGATTTGGGCCTTGTTCTGGAGAACATGCCAGGCCTGGATTTGTACGCTGGACCTTGAGAGAAATCAGCTGAGGCCCATCGTCGACCTTACGCGGGGTCAGAGCGCGCGGAGATCGTGTGCAGTGCGGAAAGGAAAGAGTGTGGCGCCGCCATCTTGCCACGCGGAGAATCCGTGGAAATTCGTGCTTTTGACACTGTCCTCTCGTCCATGAAACATCACCAAGTACTCTGAGTTTGTCTTGCATGCATACTGTCTGTCTATCTTTGTCTGCACGTGTTGTATAAGGCATATCTCGGTAGGGACCCGCTCAAAACCTGTAGTCCGTGGTTCCCTAGTTAAGAACGGGTTGAGGATTGTTAATAAAAACATTGTCGTGAATTTTGCTTGTGTTTTGTTCCCCGATGTTCCCCAATAAATCTGGTTGGTTCGTATGAAGTTGCCGCTATGCATTAATTTGTGTCGCGTCGAGGAAGGATCCGTTCGATTGGCATATAAAACCAAAATGGTTACAGACTGGCAGAAAATGCTCGGCATCTGACAAAACCAGTCTGGAACCGGGGTTCTATTTCCCCAACTGGTAAGGTACAAGGATTACGTTGGTATCGCGATTGAAGACTCGTGACCCGAGGCCTGTGCCGAACCGGCCGGCGTTATAAATCCCGGAGACAGTGGTGGTGAGGGTGGCGCCAAGAGTCGGGCGAGAATCCCGCCACCCCGGATCCGCAACAATATGTTAGATGAGGTCATCGGAAGGATAAGACCATGCATGTCATTATAATATTTTGTGGTTTTGCAAAACTGCATGCCTCTAAGGTAATGGCACCCAACTTATTGTGATCATCAGGCAGTTATTTAATTAGTCTTCGTGTAGTTAGTCCTTCTCTCATGTCTCGTGGGTAAACGGGACGAATTGTGATGCATAGTACTCGTAGTTAGGTCTAATATATTGTTACGGTTGTGGAAATTCACAGAACACCATTCAGGTTTCCCAGAAATCAGTTATGTCAATACGTGTGTGTTCAGATTAGATTTCTCCACTGATGTCTAAAGTGAATTATTCGTGTAACCGGGCTGTGATCTTTGAGTCAGCCATTATTCTTTTGCTATCATTATTTTGGAACAACCGCATCTCAACCACCACGCCATCCCCACCACAGCGCCAACCACAACATCTAAACAACATCTCCGCAACGACAACCACATCTCCTCACCACCTTTGCCACAACGAACAACATCTCACCTTCATCTCCACAAATGTCGCCATCTTGTTACCGGCAACAGCATCCTCAACGAACAACATCTCCGCCAACAGACGCGAGGGTTCCCTGTTAGGGCGGGAGCCGATGATTCCTGCAACGTCCGCATGGTTGATGATTTCTGCAACGTCGGCGTGGTTGATGATTTCACCCACGTCCGCGCATGTCAAAGTTTCGCGAAGAGATCGGATGAAATTCACAAAAGGGGCGGAGCCAGCGGGGGGTGAAGGGTGAGAGGTGAGGATCAAACTCACCCCCGACCCCATAAAAAGACGCGCTGGAACGACAAGCGAGCAGTTCGTCTGGGTTTGCAGTTCGTTTGGAGGAAGCCAGCAGTCTGGAGTCGGAGAGAGCCAAGGAGAGTGGAGCTTGGAGCCAAGGTTCGAGTCCAGCGGAGGGTAGTCGGGGTCGTCGGATCGCAGCCCAGCCTGCCGTGCCGCGCAGAACCACGGGTCGGTGGAGAAAGCCGGAGAGGAGTTGCCAGCCAGCGACATAACGGTCCGAGGTGATCGGGCCTCGGGACGATCTGAGCAGACGCTGAGGAACGGGCGGGCTCTTAAAAAGAGCATCAAGTCGTTGAAAGAGCAAAGGCCCGTTCGTTCCTCTGAGGCGACGTCGGCTAGGCCCGATTCACCAGGCCGCACGGTGGGGCCTGGGCCAACCAAGTCGCGTGGCGCCAGCTGCCGTGTTGACGAAACGTCGAGGGTCGCCCAGCGAGTCACCACGAGGTTGGCAGGTAACCAGCACGGCCTCTCGGAGCTCTTGCGGTCTCCACAGCTCCGCGAATATTAAAGGCCCACGGGTCCAGTTCTGCCCTTTCCTTTCCTGGGGTTTTACTTTCCATGAAAGTCGTGGCGCCTTGTCCGTCAAGTAGTGAACTGTTAAGTGATTGTGTACATAATAAATAGAACAGTTGTAGTTCTTCGTCTTGCTCGTATCTTGTCCCTTACCTGCATTGCTTTATTGACTGCATGATTGCATACGTGTTTGAGTGCATACGTGTGTTGCAAATAAATGTCCTTGTTTGAATGTTCACCTGCTCGTCGCGTCCTTTCCTCAATTGAGCTGCCGTCATTGCGTTTGGAATAGTAGTTGGTTTTTAAATAGCTGATAAGAGAATCGAGTCCGACGGGGCTTGGTGATAATCACCGCTCGGCAAATCGCGAACGGAACGAGCGGCTTGGAACGGCTCGTTTCCGTACGGGTCCCGTCGAGGTGTAAATCCCTGACATTTCGGTCTGCGCGCATACTTAGGTAAATCGACAATTCAGCAATTGGACCCTGTGGCGTGTGGACAGAATAGTTGCCTGATTTTCGGTGTGATGAAAAACACACCCGTGGCTGGATTTCGGCGTTGATCCGGAAGCCGCAACTGGATTGCTACGTTCGGCGGGCGAGAGAGACCGGGATTCGCTAAAAGTGGTCGCCCACACGCCGGCGCGGCGGATTCCCACAAATATATATATAATATATATATATATATATATATATATATATATATATATATATATATATATATATATATATATATATATCTTTAATCCTTGCTCTGACCTCTACTCTAACCCTTTCCTTTTAGCCATAATACACACCAAATGTACAAGCACACACACCGTTCAACAAATAATTTGAGTTGGCACGTCGCAGTGCGACCGGTGGCTCCGATCACCTGCCTTGTTGCGAACAAGACACCCTTCCTCGGGAGTTTGCGTGCCATATTCCCATTCAAATGTGCGTGCCAATTCCCAACCAGCATCTCACTTCACTCCTCACCTCACCATCTGAACCGCAGACTCCTCCCGCACATGGGAAAAATACTCTCGCAACCCTTCATACTTCTGCCTTGCTACAATTCAACACTCTAACTCAAGCGCCACATGGCGCCGGCCATTGCTCTTGGCGCCGCGTGGCACTCAACCACGCTACACACATGATAATTACCACTGCAATTCACTGGGAATGTCCGGGATGAGTGTTCAGGTCAACCATAATTGCTGCAGCCCTCATCCAGTCATCAGACTACTGCAAGACCATAAGCAACTATGAGGGGTCGTGGGAAGGGTGATCCAGGGACTTGGTTCAGGTGCATTGTGGCTTGTGGAGGAGCCCCTGGGCAGCGGAAAAGTCTGCTACTATTTTGGGAAACACCATCAGGGGTGAATATATATATATATATATATATATATATATATATATATATATATATATATATATATATATATATATATATATATATATATATCTTCTTCTTCTTCCTTCGGCTGCTCCCGTTAGGGGTCGCCACAGCGGATCATCCGTGTGATCCGCATAGTGATTTGGCACATGTTTTATGCCGGATGCCCTTCCTGACGCAACACTGGTCGCCTCTTACGACATAGGGATATGGTACACCTATTTTAACCGGGGTATACACCGGCCCAGTACACTGGTACTCACTTCGCCGACCTCGGAAGGATGACAGGCTGAGTCAACCCCCTGGTGTATTAATTCAGTGGCCGAACGGGGCTTGAACTCAGGACCTTTTGGATCCCAAGCCGCGGCTCTAACCACTGCGCCAACACCAGGCTTGAAAAAAAAAAAATATACATATATACATACACATATACATGTTGGAAATGTTCACAGTTGACAACTTTGGAGTGGAGCCTGGATGAGTGGCAGGTGGCACTGGCGTGTGTCACTTGGTCTTCAGACCTTTCTGAGCATACGAGTGGTTTGGCTAGCTGAATGGGATTTATCTGTCTTCAGGGAGTTATGGAGAAGAGGGGGAGGCCACCTCCCTGATTGGGGTTTACCTGATTTCTGTGAACCCTGGAGCAGAGGGGGAGGCCATTCCACCGATTGGGGTTTACCTGATTTCCGTGAACCCTGGAGATTAGGGGGGAGGCCATTCCACCGATTGGGGTTTACCTGCTTTCCGTGAACACGAGAAGAGGGGGAAGCCATTCCACCAATTGGGGTTTACATGATTTCCGTGAACCCTGGAGAAGAGGGGGAGGCCGTTCCACCGATTGGGGTTTACCTGATTTCCGTGAACCCTGGAGAAGAGGGGGAGGCCATTCCACCGATTGGGGTTAATTGACTTCCGCGAAATCAATTTCGCGGAATTTCGAAATTGAAGTGATTGCAAATTGAGAGATGACAGAAGGCATAAGAGTGGCACGAGTGGATTTGAGTGATTACTGGAAAAAGAGTGGTGGAGACATTACAAGCAGAGCGTTAAACACACCTGAAATGAGTGGATGACAAAGAGTGGCTTGTTTGAAGAAGGATTGAAATGCCTGGTTAGAAACATGCGAGGTTCATGGGGCTGGTGAAGAGATGTGGATGTTTCGTTTAAACTTTTGGAAATAAACGATTAGGGCAGTATGGATGAGGCCAGCGGACGACGGACGTAGTGACAAATTAATTGGGGTTTGATGAAAAAGTGTACTGGTTAAATTTGATGACCAAGTGGGATCCAAGGGACTGGTGTGTTTTTGTTTTCACATAAATGTGAAAGGTGTTGGATGGTGTTGTGGACGGGGTGTGCGGCACTGTGGAATGAATGACTAAAGTGTTTGGGTGAATGGCGTGATTGCGCAGATGAGGAGAGTGAGTGCGAACAATGTGCCCTGTTGTTGGTCTCCTAACCAGGTTGGTGTAGGTTAGGGGGACTTTGAGGATTTGACATGGATTCTGGCTGCTGTTCCATTGTGCAGGTGGACTGCGAGGGGAAGGTGCACGCCAACGTTTGGGGATACTGGCTGGTAGTGTGACATGGTATGGGAAGTTGGTGAGTCGGGAAATAGGGCAGCAGGGCTTTGGGGGTTCCTGGCAGGTGAAGGCTGTCAGAGGTGCCAGGAGAGCACTGTAGGGTTTAGTGCCAGGAGAGCACAGTATGGGTGCTATGAGGGCACGGTGTTGGTGCTATGAGAGCACAGTATGGGTGCTATGAGAGCACAGTATGGGTGCTATGAGAGCACAGTATGGGTGCTATGAGAGCACAGTATGGGTGCTATGAGAGCACAGTATGGGTGCTATGAGAGCACAGTATGGGTGCTATGAGAGCACAGTATGGGTGCTATGAGAGCACAGTATGGGTGCTATGAGAGCACAGTATGGGTGCTATGAGACCACAGAATGGGTGCTATGAGACCACAGTATGGGTGCTATAAGGGCACAGTATGGGGGCTAGAGAGAGCCACCCTTCGCTAGGAGCACCAGAAGCATGCTCAGGTGAACCCCGAGGTTGTTGAGTGTCCTCCACCCCCGATTGGAAGCAGGCAAAGAGGAATAGTAGTAGTCACACTCCCCAGCCAGCGAGTTATGCCTGGCACCAGCAAATGGAAAAAGACAAATAACGGCCTTGTCCAGGTTTAATCGAATGGAACAGTGTGCCAGGTTGGGAAAAATGGGTAATTAGGATCATTCTAGCCATTGCAGGGTTTGTTGCATTGTCTTGAGCTAAAAGTAAATGGTTAGGTTCGATGGACTCTCCTCTGCACCATTCATGCGTGACACCTGGTACGAGTAATATTGATGGGAGAATTTGTTAACAAGGGCCAGGCGAGGTCACCCACTACAAGTGCCAGAGAGGCCACCAGTATATCATGAGCACACATCGACGAAGATAACAGTTGAGTAAGAAACACACCATCCTGTCTGTAAAAGAAAAAAAGAGAGAAAGAAAAAAAAGGGGAGAACTTAACCAAAACAAGTCAGGCAAGGAAGGTTAAGGGTACACTCCTTCTCACCTGGTCTGAGGTCAGCACACCCATTTGCGTCCTCAAGACCGCCTCCGAACTGCATTTGTTTACCATCGATATCACCGTGCCACCATTGCTGTGTCACCTGTTGTCCAATGCAGGGCTTGTTGCCTGCTGCTGCTTGTGAGTAGGCCGTATGGGCCGAAGCATTTTTGTGGGCCACTGAGGCCAAAGTGCTTTTAGGGGCCGTTGCGGCCGAAGATTCATGCCATTTTGTGGGCTCAGTGGGCCGAAGAACTCTTTGTGAGATTAGGCCACTGGGCCGACTGAACTCACCTGGTGAGAGGCCAATAAGGCCACGAAGTGAGGAAACCCTCAGGGGTGAATGGACAATACTGCCGGGAGGGGGGCATGAAGGAGCGAACACGTGAAAGAACTTTGAACATTTGAATGTTCTGCTCCTATGCCAATATTGGTGTTAAAAAGTAATATTGAATACCCTCACGTTCAAATCCATAATTATAATGTTAAGTAGTGCGCATAGAGTGTGAACTTGTTTGTTAGATTGGTGACCCGACACACTAGGATAGGGACATGCCAATCTTACTGTGACACTTTGATTTTTGGAGTTAAGTGCTTCCCATGTTGTGGGTTAGAGTAAATGGGAGATCTGTGCTGTACGTTAGACAGGGTCATTGCCGTGGGCTGCCCCAGATGGAGGCTCGGGAGAGCCTCGGGAGAAAGGTGGGGGTAGTGTTACAGAAATGGCCCTTATTGGACGACTAAATATAGGATTAGCTCAGATCCCCCATAAAATGCATGTATAGATAGTTTGTTTGGTAAAAAGGACGTTATATGTGTGTCGGGAGATTAAGCCTGGTGTTGGCGCAGTGGTGAGGGCAGCGGCTTGGGATCCAAAAGGTCCTGCGTTCAAGCCCTGTTGGGCCACTGAATTAATACACCAGGGGGTTGACTCAGCCTGTCATCCTTCCGAGGTCAGCGAAATGAGTACCAGTGTACTGGGCCGGTGTATACCCCGGTTAAAATAGGTGTACCATATCCCTGTGTCATAGGAGGTGACCAGGGTTGCGTCAGGAAGGGCATCCGGCATAAAACATGTGCTAAATCACTATGCGGATCATACAGATGATCCGCTGTGGCGACCCCTAACGGGAGCAGCCGAAAGAAGAAGAAGAAGAAGAAGAAGAAGAAGAATGTGTGTCGGGAGGTGTAAAAGGCTGTTTTATTGTTTGTGCGGTGGTGGAGGACCGAGAGATCCCTCTTCTTCCTACCCCATCCCGGGATTGGCCCCTCCCAGTCGGCTGAGGGGGTGTGGCCTGGAGAGAGGGTGTGGCTAGAGGGAGGAAGTGATGCGAAGGGAGGGGTTTTGGTCGGTTTTTCGCCGAGAGAGGCCTGCTCGTGGAATGAGAGAAAAAACGAAGGAGCGAACGAAGCGAGCGAACGGAGGCTTCGTAAAAAGAGTGCTCGTGTGTCGAAGCGAACGAACGGAGGCTTCGTAGAAAGAGTGCTCGTTTGTCGAAGCGAGCAAACGAGAGAAGAAACAAAGGCTTCGTAAATAGGGTCCAGTGTGTGGAAGTAGTCGCTCTCGAAGCGTGCTCGTGATTCAAAACGAGCGAACGAAGGAGTTGAGTTTTGAGAAACGGCAGTGGGCTTTTGAGAGGCTGCCTGCACGTCCAGGATTCTGCCGTGAGAGGGACGGCAGCCGGCTTCGAGGCGAGCGAGAAAAAAAAAAGTAGTGGTGAATCGGCCGGGAGAGAACGCTGAACCTGAGGGTCGAGTCTGCCATTGGCCGAGAAAGAAAAGGTGATTCGACAGTGAGAGGATGAAGCGGAAGTCGGGCTTCGAGGCGGGAAAGCAGGAGAGGAGACGCTGGAGCCTCTGACGGTCCTTATTCACTTCACGGCTGGACATGTTTTCGATCCGCCTGCGGGGCTCGGCACCTCGATTTGGGCCTCGTCTGGTGAACGAGCCAGGCCTGGATTTGTATGCTGAACCCTGGAGAGAGATCGGCTGAGGCCCATCGTTGATTTGGCGGACTTGTGCCGTCGAGATTGCGCGGGGCCAGAGCGCGCGGAGACCGCGTGCGTGAGGTCTGCGACAAAAGGAAAGCGCCATTTTGCCACGCGGCGTGGTTTGAGCTGGGAGTTCGAATCCGTGGACATCCGCTTGTTACCAGTGACGTTCGTGCTTTTTGACACTTTCCTCTTGTCCATGAAACCTCACCAAGTACTCTGTCTTGTCTTGCATGCATGCTGTCTGTCTATCTGTCTTTGTCTGCACGTTGTTTAAGGAATATTTCGGTAGCGACCCCCTCGAAACCTGTAGCCCGTGGTTACCGAGTTAAGAACGGGTTGAGGAATGTTCATAAAACCATTGTCGTGAATTTTGCTTGTGTTGTGATCCCCGATGTTCCCCAATAAATCTGGTTAATTTGTATGAAGTTGCCGCTATGGATTAATTTGTGTCGCGTCGAGGAACGATCCGTTCGATTGGCATATAAAACCAAAAATGGTTACAGACTGGCAGAAAACGCTCGGCATCTGACAAAACCAGTCTGTAACCAGGGGTTCTATTTCCCCAACTGGCAAGGTACAAGGATTACATTGGTATCGCAATTGAAGGCACGTGACCCGAGGCCTGTCTTGAGCCGGCCGGCGTTATAAACCCTGGAGACGGTGGTGGTGAGGGTGGCGCCTATGACCGGGTGAGAATCCCGCCACCCCGGATCCGCATATGTGTATATATTGTTGTGGTTACCAGATTCGCAAACCACCATTCAGGTCCCTTAGGTGAGGTATCTCGGTAAGTGCATGTGTCGTTAGGCCCAAACCCGTTGTCTAGTGGGAATACATGTCATTTATGCAAGCTGCGACTCTTCAGGATAGCCGTTTTTCTTTCACTATCTTTATTTTGGACCAACCGCCATGATCACAACCACAACATCAACCACCGACCACAACCACCGCTTCACCACAACCGCCACGACCTTCACGTCACACCTCGCAACCGTAGCATCGCCACCGTTCTTGCCCCGCTGTGGGTACCGGTGTTGGACTCATGCAGAACGCGCGTCGAACAGCGTGTACAAAATCACGGATTTTGTGCTTCAAAAACGGATCAAAAACGACACACGCCCACTTTTTGCCGTCCAATCGGTGAGCGAGGGGCGAATTGGCCCCGCCCCCAGGGCGATCGATATATGCAAATTTGTGGATCAAAAAGCCTTCACGCCCACTTTTTCTCGGGCCAATGGGGAGCGAGGTGAAAGGTCAAAGGGAGGGGGTCAGAGGCGAAGTTACGGGGGGATAAAAGGACGGTGTTCGTCAGTCAGAGAAGGAGTCAGCAGGTCGAGAAGGAGAAGGAGAACGAGAACGAGAAGGAGTCGACAGGGAGAACGAGAACGAGAAGGAGTCGCAAACGAGAACGAGAAGGAGTCGAGAACGAGAAGGAGTCGGAACGGAGGGGACGAGTGTGGAAGACTGGAGCCCAAAGCCTGCAGTGGCTGGAGAAGCTGAAGA
The DNA here is from genome assembly GCF_056783735.1 of Eptatretus burgeri. Classification (NCBI taxonomy): domain Eukaryota; kingdom Metazoa; phylum Chordata; class Myxini; order Myxiniformes; family Myxinidae; genus Eptatretus; species Eptatretus burgeri. The sequence goes on from NC_140972.1 coordinate 21,247,082, forward strand.
GAGTCGGACGAGGGGGTGCTCGCGTCGGTGCCAGGAGCTGCACGCCCGAGGGAGGCCGGCAGCGCGACCTGGCCGAGGTGGAGACGCACACCAGGGATAATAAAGATCCTCTATACCCCGAGCATCAGCAACCCCCTCCTGTTTCCCCCCGCGCTGAGATAGTGCGACCAAGGGGGCCCCTTTTCCCACCCCCCTGCCTGACACTGTCCGCGAGGCCCGCGGAGAGAAGCGCCATCGCCGCTCCGCGTCTCATCACCAGACGGGTAGGCCCGACCCGGTCTCGGCCTCAGGCCTGCCTCATTCTTGGGGATTTCTTTTCCTTGGTTTTGGGTATGTGTTGTCGGCGCCGTCTGTGAAGTAGAATTGTATAAGTGTTGCCGTGTGCTCGGTAGTCGGTATTAGCTCTGCACTGTGTTTTCACTTTTATGTTTGCTTTTTGTGTAAATGGAATTGTGTTTTCTTTTGTTTGTGTGCATTTGGTGGAATTGTATTTGTGTGCTTCCCGTGTGCCGCGAATAAATGTGCTTTATTGTTGAACTGTTCTCCCGCTTCGCTTCGTCTTTTCCTCCATTGAACCCTCATCTTGCTTCACGTAAAGGGTTGGTAGTGGGCTGAGTACGCCCGATAATTAATCGAACCGTCGAGGTCGACGATAACACCGCTCGGTTATTCTGATAGTACGGAACGGGTCGCTTAAGTGGCCCGTGTCCGAAGTCGACCTGCGGCGAGGTGCGATCGCCCGGTCTACCCTCCGCGTGGGTACTTAGGTAGGTTGAATTCGGCGAGCAACCCTATTCCACGCGGGGGCTGATTGGCTCGATCGCGGTGAGACCGAAAGGTCCACCCGTGACTGGTTCCCGGCGTTAGTCCGAGAGGGTCACGACTGGATTGTCCGTCCGGTGGGCGACGTGCCGCGATTCGAGTTACGTGGCCGTTCGCACGCCGGCGGGCGCGAAATCCGCAACACTGGTGTCAGGAGTGGGATACAAATTCATCGCCCTCCTCGCGGCACTGGTATCGGAGAACAGGAAAACGGGCTCTCCTGTCTCCGGCTAAATTTACGGGAATCGGTCCAGGGGTGAGAGAAGCGACCCCCGATTCCCTCCAAATTACGAGCGAGCAAATTAACCCTTCACGAGAAGCAAGATGGCGTCTCAAGGCGAGCGGGAGCCGGGGGTATTAGAAATGTATATGTGTAATAATGTAGAGTCCATGGTCCAGGATGGAATCCCCGAGCAGGAAATGTTGATTGTGCAGGAACACGGACTCGCCCAACTGAACCCAGGGCCCGAGGTGGGTGCGGCAGCGGCCGCGGTGTATGACACCTCCCCCCCCTCTCCACCAAGACCCTTCCCCAACCCTTGCCGAAACGGCTCAGCTGAGTGCATCCAACATGGCCCAGCTATGCGCCATGCTGGCGGCAATGAACAAACAAATGAATGAAGTGAAAACGACGATGGATACAAATACAAATGAAATGAAAAACGAAATGAAAGGCATGAACGAAAAGATGGATACAAATACAAATGAAGTGAAAACGACGATGGATGCGAATACACAACAAATAAACGAAAAGATGGATACAAAAATGAACGGAATGGAAACAAACATGAAAGAAGAAATGAAAGAGCTGCGGGGTGAGACGCAGAACATGGGAATGAGCCTAAAAGGAAGCTTGGAAGAACTAAAAAACGAAATGAAAAAGGAAGTCGACACGATACGAGCGGAGGTGACCGGGTGAAAAGAGAAAGTAAAAGGAGTGGGAGTCGCAATGGAAGAAAGTAAACAAGAGAGGGTAAACGAAATAAAGACGGTGGTTGGAAAAATAGACAAAGTAGGAAAAGGATTGGGAGAAGTAAAACAGGGACAAGACCAAATAAAGGAGGAAGTAGGGAGGAACACGACGGCGATAGAGGAATTAAAAAGAGAACAAGGGAAAATAAAGGAGGGATTGGGAGCCGTGAAGGAGGACTGTGAGAAAAGACATCGGGAAATGACAAAGTTGAAAACCTGCGAAAGGAGGTAAAAGCGGAGACACAGAAAGGATTAAAAAAGGTGGCGGAGGAATGTAGAAAGAGACATGAGGAGGTAATTAATGAAATGGAGCGGAAAGCCGGAGAAAAGACAGAGGAACTGGGGGAACAGATAGGAAAAAACCGGGGCGAGACAGAAGAGCAGTTTAGGACAACGAGGGAGGAAATATCCAAGACAAATAAGATGGTGACACAGGTACAAGGGGAGGTGGAGCAAATAAGAGAAAAAGTCGGGGAACTGTCGTTAGGAACGATAGGGGAGGAAATAAATGGGGTAATAAAGGGGAAAATGGAGGAAATGGAGAAGAGACTGACGGATAGGGTGGAGGCCCGGTGTGAGAAGCAGGGTGGCCTCCTTCGGGAACAGGGGGAGAGGATATACTCCCTCGAGGCGGATCGTGCCCAGGTGGGGCCGGTGTCACAGGGCGGAGCAGGAGGCTTGCCCGATGCGGGGGTGAGCATGCCAAGCTTGGGGAGGGTAGAGACCGCGGGGTCTTTTGGCCTAACGGGGGTACCCAGAATGACTGTTCCAGGGGGTGTGCGGAGTGTGAGTCCAATGGCTTGGGAGAGTAAGCGGGACGACGCGGGGCACGGACAGACGCAGACAAGGGTGGTGGAGCCCCGGGCAAATGGCTCGGACCCTGCGGGAGTGAGGCACCGTTGGGACTGGGGAGGTACACTCCTCCCGGAGTCCCTAGGGAACGGGAGGAGACCTCGAAAGAACCGAGGGTGCCGCTACCCCCGTACGATGGCAAGACGGACTTGAGGGCATATATGGCCCAGTTCCAGTGTGTTGCCAGAGGCAATGGCTGGAACGAGGTGCAGGGTGTGGCACAACTCACAGCGGCCCTGCGTGGCGTGGCTTTGGAAGTCCTGACCACGGTACCCAGTGAGGGGGCGACCCTGGAGGATCTCCATTCGGCCCTAAAAAACCGATTTGGCATGGACCAGCAGGGCGAGCTTGTTAAAGCTCAGCTCAACGGGCGCAAACGACGTCCCCAGGAATCGCTGGGAGAATTGGCACATGACATTCGCCGCTTGGTGGGGATCGCGCACACCAACATGCCACCGGAGTACCGGGAGGAGATTGCCCTGGACCATTTCCTTCGAGCAATAGGGGCACCGATGTCGGAGCATTGCTCACCGTATGGCGCCCGGACAACCTCCAGAAGGCGGCTGATACTGCTGCCTGCTGGGAGGCAGCCAGAACGCCATTGGGAGGGGCTGGGCGCCACGCGGTGGCAGTCCGACAGGTGGACCCCGTGCACGACAGTGCGCTGGGAGCCGGGGCAACCCTGGGCGACCAAGCGCGAATGGAAAGGATGGTGCAGGGCATGTTCGACCGCCGGTTCGGGAGACCTGTGGAGAGGCGGTCGGGCCCGGGAAGGGCGGGAGATGGGCCATCGGGGGTACCCCAATTCGGAATGGAGGGGGTATAATTCGGCGTACTGGAGGCAAACACCTTACCAGAAGAGGTGTTATAATTGTGGCGCAGGGGACCACCTGCAGCGGAGGTGCAACGCCCCGCGCAGGGAAAGGCCCCCGCGAAGAGAAGAGCCACGGCCCCCTAGACCACCAACCCCGCCCCGGGTCAATAGGGTTAGCCAGGCCCAACCATCCCCTACCACCAGTCCCCGGGAAACTAAGAAGTGCCGAACATGTAGGGCCGTGTTCGGCAGACTCAGACGGAGAAGAGCCCTCAGAACTGCGACAGGTCATCAGTTGTGGCCAAATTGGCAAAGGTAGCTTAACAATTCGGTGCAAGATTGCCGGCGTAGGGGTAGACGCCGTGGTGGACACAGGAGCAAGCGCCACGATCATCAGCCCTGTGGTCCTTGATTCGAGTGTAGACGGTTGGGATGAGATCCACCGTCTGCAAAACCATAGTTTGCAGCTAGCTACCGGGGCAACGGCCCCTATCATAGGACGTGGTTTCGTGTCGTTTAAATTGGGCACTGTGAAAACCAAGATAGAGGTTTGGGTGGCTGAGGTGTACGACCCATGTCTAATAGGGTTGGATGTGCTGACGGCCGGTGGTTGTAAGATCGACTTGGGCCGGCGGGTCATGCAGTTGGGTGGTGAGGAGTTGCCGTTAGGAGGCGTGAGCACGGATGAGAGGGTGGAGCTGGAGGCTCCTGACTCCGTGGTCATTCCCCCGGGTGCCGAGGCGGTGGTCCCGGCCCGGTGGCGAGCACCCCCAACGTGGCAGGGCCCCTGTGGCCTAGCGGAACCATCGGCAGGGCCGTCAACCCCGGGCTTAGTCGTGGGCCGCACCCTGGTAAGTACCGACGGGCCAGTAGTGCCCGTACGGGTGATAAATGTTAGCACGGAACCACGCACTATCAGGAAGGGCACGAAGGTGGCAGATTGCATCCCAGTAAAAGAGGTCGCAGAGCTGAGGGACGATAACGTCGAGCCGGACCGGCCCCAGAAGGAGTCTCCAGACTCGATTAGGAATTGGCCCGGTCCCATTTGTGAGATGGTAAATCGGAGTAGTGTAGATTTGGAGGAGGCCCAGCGGGAGGCCTTGTACAAGCTGGTCGACCGACACATCGGGATCTTCTCCTTGTCACCCGAGGATATTGGACGTACGGGCCTGGTGCAACATCAGATCCACACCAATGGGGCCCGGCCTGTCCATCAGCCTGCTCGAAGGCTCCCATGGAGCAAAAGAGAGGAGGCTGATGAACAGGTTGAAAAGATGCTCAATGCAGGTGTCATCGAGCCCTCGGGAAGTCCTTGGATGTCACCAGTTGTGCTGGTTAAAAAGAAGGATGGGACCACGCGTTTCTGTGTGGACTATCGCCAGCTGAACAACGTGACACTCAAAGACTCCTATCCCCTGCCTAGAATTGAAGATACCCTCGACGCCGTTGCAGGCTCTAAATGGTTCTCAACTTTGGACCTCAAGAGTGGGTATTGGCAGGTGGAGATGGATAAGACGGGGAAGGAGAAAACGGCATTTTCCACAGGGAAGGGACTGTATCAGTTCACTGTGATGCCGTTCGGTTTGTGTAACGCCCCCGCCACCTTTGAGAGACTGATGGAGCGTGTACTCGGCGGCATGCCGTGGCAGTCATGCCTGGTGTATCTGGATGACGTCCTGGTACACGCTAAAACATTCACCCAGGAGATAGCCAATTTGGACCAGGTGTTTGGGCACCTCAGGCAGGCAGGGCTGAAATTGAGCCCAGAGAAATGCACTTTGTTCGCGACAGAGGTGGCCTATCTCGGACACGTGATAGGCCGCGAGGGGGTGAAGACCGACCCCGGAAAAATTACAGCGGTAGAGGAGTGGCCCGTACCTACAACTGTCAAACAGGTGCGGGGCTTTTTGGTACTTTGCTCCTACTACCGGCGTTTCGTGGCAAACTTTGCGGAGATAGCCAGGCCCCTTCACCGGTTGACGGAGAAGGGGTTGAGATTTAATTGGACGGAGGAGTGCCAGGAGGCCTTCCTCAAATTAAAGGGGTGTTTGACATCCGCACCTGTTTTAGCGTACCCCACCGATGACGGGATGTATACCCTGGACACGGATGCAAGCCAGGAAGGATTGGGAGCAGTCTTGTCTCAGACACAGGGGCGTGGAAAGAGTGATCGCGTATTACAGTCGGGCCATGAGTAAGCCCGAACGAAATTATTGCGTAACTCGTAAGGAACTATTGGCTATGCTGTCTGCCGTGAGCCATTTCCACCCGTACTTGTACGGGAGGAAATTTTTGGTTCGAACTGACCATTCCTCCTTGCAATGGCTCTTACGGTTCAAGGAACCGGAGGGCCAAATTGCAAGGTGGTTGGAAAAATTGCAGCAGTACGATTTCAGTGTGGTCCATAGAGCCGGTAAGGCTCATGGGAATGCCGATGCGCTCTCTCGACGCCCCTGTCTGAGGGAAAACTGCAAATATTGTACGAGACATGAGGAGAGGGACCAATTGGCAGACGCCTCCCCGAAACTCCCAGTCCGTGCGGCCCGGATGGTAGGCCCAACTTTGCCACTAACCGCAGGAGAGGAATTTGGTGGATTGGCATGGAGCACGGCCCAGCGGGAAGACCCCGTGCTAGGGCCAGTGTACAAATGGGTCCAGGAAAACAGGAGGCCCAGTGGGGAGGAAATCGCCCCATTCGGGGCGCGAACAAAGGCATACTGGGCTCAGTGGAGGACCCTAGAAATGAGGGACAACATCTTGTATCGCAAGTGGGTGGAGATTCCTTCTGAACAAACTTCTTGGCTGGTGATAGTCCCTGATGGGTTTAAGACCCAAATTTTGAAACAGGTGCACGGTACCCGCGCCGGCGGCCATTTGGGCAGGACCAAAACAAAATCTCGGGCCCGCCGGCGGTTCTATTGGGTTAACATGGGGCGCGATGTACAGGACTGGTGTCGAGCATGCGACGCCTGTACTGCAAAAAGGGACCGCCACAGAGGATGAGGGCCCCACTCCAACTACATCAGGTTGGGGCTCCCCTGGAGCGAGTGGCCATGGACATTTTGGGACCACTGCCCCCACTCGCCAGGGTAATAAGTACGTCCTCGTAATTATGGACTATTTCACCAAATGGCCAGAAGCCTTTGCCCTTCCCAGCCAGGAAGCAGGGGTTGTGGCCAAGGCCTTCGTAGAAGGATTTACATGCCGGTATGGGATTCCGCAGGAGCTGCACACGGACCAGGGACGAAATTTTGAGAGTGAATTACTAAAAGAGGTGTGCAGGCTCCTGGAAATTCGAAAAACACGGACAACGCCCCTGAGACCACAGTCTGATGGCATGGTGGAGAGGTTCAACAGGACCCTGGTCCAACAGTTGGCCCTCTTCACCGCCACTAACCAGGAGGACTGGGACGAACACCTTCCGTACCTCCTGATGGCCTATCGCGCGTCCCAGCACGGGTCTACCGCATGTAGTCCGGCGCTGTTGATGTATGGACGGGAGCTGAGAAGCCCCGTCGATTTATTGTGCGGTCCGACGCCTGAGCGGCTTGATAGGCCCCCGGGGGAGGGCTATGCCCGTCGGTTGGAGGAGGGCTTGGAGAAGGTCCACGCCTTCGCACGACACCAGCTCCAACAGGCGGGCATGAAAATGAAGCGCAGGTACGACCACCGGAGCCAGGTGAGCAAATACCCACCGGGGGCAAAGATTTGGTTCTTTAACCCCCGGCGAAGGAAGGGCAGATGCCCGAAGCTCACCTCACCTTGGCAGGGCCCGGGGGTTGTCCTGGCGCAAGTCAGTGACGTGGTCCTAAAAATTAAAATGGGACCACGAGCCCTCCCTCGGATCGTCCACGCGGACCGCCTGAGGCCTTACAAGGGCGACCTTACGCCCTCATGGATATGTCTTGCCGGAGGAGTCGGTGCTGGAACAGCCGCTCCCGCAGAGGCGCAGGGCTCTCAGAGTCTTGCGACGAGTTCACGAGCCCAGTAGGAAGGGAGGAAATTCCCCCCCTGGGAAATTGATTAATGGGATTATTTGGAGACAGTGACTGACAGTGAGTGTGTAGAGGGGACGTAGTTTAGCTACGTAGTGTTAAAAGGAACGTGCTATAGTTTAAGGGACGACGTGGGAGCACGAGTTAGTTAGGGGGTGCAGATAGAAGGATGGCAGAGTTCAGTGGTGTGTGTGTTGAAGAGTTGGTGAGTTGTGAGGTGAGTGCTTGTTGAGTGAGTGAGGCCAGCGGGTCTGTGTGAGTGGAGTGAATGGGGAATGCATGGTGCGATGAGTGATTGGGGGGAGGAGTGACTCCCGCCCAAGGGACCCCGGGGTCAGTGTAGAGTGAGTTAGCTGGGTTAGTCAAATTGAAAAATGGAGGTCGTTTTGCTGTTGGTGGGAAAGTAGGCTCGAGACCCATTTGGAGGGGTGCAGGAGCCCTGTTGACGGGCTTGGGAGCGTGGCTGCGAAAGGTGAGTATCGCTGAGTGGGTACCCCGGGCACCAGGCTAGTCGGCCGCGGTAGGCCATGGGCCCATGGGGGGCCGGGATAGAGTAGTGGGCACGGGTGCGCCTGCTTGGTGCGGGGGCCCGGGGCGCCATTAGCCGCGTGGGCAGTGTTGTGGGCACGGGTGACCCTCGGAAAGGGGCCCGGGAGGCCGGCCTGCCACGTGTGCGTTTCAGGGGAGATGCCATGGGGGGCACTCCCCGGTGTTAGGGAGCTGGTAGGCTCGGAGGCAGTGTAGTGCCCGGGGGTGCCATAGCGGGAGAATCGGCAGAGGGTCGTGCCTGCCAAAGGGAGCCACGTGTCCCAGCCAGGAGACCGTGTGAGGGCACGGAGAGAAAATTGGGGGGCGAGGCCCGAAATTGTGAGGACACCAATACAGGCGACGGGAATCTGGGTTTATAGAACCAATAGTTTAAGCGAGAGGCGCTTGTTGAAAGCCCCGGGGTAGTTTAACAGTTAAATGGTTAGGGTAGATTAGGAGATGTACCCCTCCGCACCATCCATCCCCTCGCTGTCGTTGTGGGCCGCTGGACCCACTTGGGTTATAGATCGCCGAACTCTGGGGAGGCCATTCTGAGGCTTCGTTGGGCCTCGAAACAGGACGTTAGCTCTCCCTTATTCCCCTCCGGGAAGGGAACGTAGGGGTTGGGAGTAGGCTAGGTGACAGGATAGGTTAGCCGAACAAAGACGATAAAGGGGGTTAGGGGACGATTTATAGGGGGGGAGTAAAAATAAAAACAACAAAAAAATAAGTTGGGGCTAAATTGGGGTTTGACAAATTAAGGGAGTGGGTATGTACAGTGACAGGCAAAGGCGATAGGTTGGGAGGGAGACAGGTAGGTAGGTCCGAGCCCGCCTTCCAAGTGGCCAGCACCACCGCACTCCCTCCACCAACCTCCACTGAACGGCAAAAGCTGGCCAGCTTCATCTGCAGCTGCTGTGCTGCAAGGCCTGTGCCGGCTGGATCGTCTGCCGGCTGGCTGTTTTTCTGCAAGGCCTGTGCCGGCCAGTTCGTCTGCAGCTGCTGTACTTCAAGGCCTGTGCCGGCCAGTTCTTCTGCGGGCTGTGTTTGCCTGCTCACCTTTGCCATGCCATGCCCACTGCCCACGTTCACCAGCCCCGTTCAATTTTTGCTTTACCCCCCCCCCCCTGTTCATTTCCATGTGCGCCAGGATCAAGGCAACAGTTTGCAAGCTACGAGAACTGCCCTGTTGGCAGCTACAACACGGGCCTGCAGTGGCGGCCCATGCACCGTGTTTGCGTTCATGCATCCATTCGTTGTGCTCATTGCGTGTGCCACTTGAGCTGGCACGGAGACTGCGTTGTGCAGCCCAAGCACCGTTGTGGTTCACTGAGTTCAGTTCAAAAGGGAAGGCCGTGGACTGCGTGTGAGCAGCCAGCCACGTTCCCTGTCACCTGCATTGTTTGAGCCAGAGACTGCATGTGGGCAGCCTGGCTCCCTGCTAACTGCTTTTCTTTTGCAGAGTTCAATGATCCTGGGCCATGGTTTAGTGTAAAATTTGTAAGTTAAGGTAAGATGTACTGTAAATATGAGTGCGCCCCCCGGCATGTATGTCTTAGCGCCGGCAATTTTATTTAAGTCGTCCGTATGAGTGAGTTTGTTTAGATAGTTACGCAGCCCTCAGGTTATTTATTTTGGGGACACGAATACCATGAATGTCGCACTCAGGGATCCGTAGGTAAAATGTACTAGGGGAAAACTACACATGATGGCACACGAAAATTTGACGACTCGGGACGAGTCTGTAAAAAGGGAAGGGGGTAGTGTTGTGGTTACCAGATTCGCAAACCACCATTCAGGTCCCTTAGGTGAGGTATCTCGGTAAGTGCATGTGTCGTTAGGCCCAAACCCGTTGTCTAGTGGGAATACATGTCATTTATGCGAGCTGCGACTCTTCAGGATAGCCGTTTTTCTTTCACTATCTTTATTTTGGACCAACCGCCATGATCACAACCACATCAACCACCGACCACAACCACCGCTTCACCACAACCGCCACGACCTTCACGTCACACCTCGCAACCGTAGCATCGCCACCGTTCTTGCCCAGCTGTGGGTACCGGTGTTGGACTCATGCAGAACGCGCGTCGAACAGCGTGTACAAAATCACGGATTTTGTGCTTCAAAAACGGATCAAAAACGACACACGCCCACTTTTTGCCGTCCAATCGGTGAGCGAGGGGCGGGTGGCCCGCCCCAGGGCGATCGATATATGCAAATTTGTGGATCAAAAAGCCTTCACGCCCACTTTTTCTCGGGCCAATGGGGAGCGAGGTGAAAGGTCAAAGGGAGGGGGTCAGAGGCGAAGTTACGGGGGGATAAAAGGACGGTGTTCGTCAGTCAGAGAAGGAGTCAGCAGGACGAGAAGGAGAAGGAGAACGAGAACGAGAAGGAGTCGACAGGGAGAACGAGAACGAGAAGGAGTCGCAAACGAGAACGAGAAGGAGTCGAACGAGAAGGAGTCGGAACGGAGGGGACGAGTGTGGAAGACTGGAGCCCGAAGCCTGCAGTGGCTGGAGAAGCTGAAGAGAGTCGGACGAGGGGGTGCTCGCGTCGGTGCCAGGAGCTGCACGCCCGAGGGAGGCCGGCAGCGCGACCTGGCCGAGGTGGAGACGCACACCAGGGATAATAAAGATCCTCTATACCCCGAGCATCAGCAACCCCCTCCTGTTTCCCCCCGCGCTGAGATAGTGCGACCAAGGGGGCCCCTTTTCCCACCCCCCTGCCTGACACTGTCCGCGAGGCCCGCGGAGAGAAGCGCCATCGCCGCTCCGCGTCTCATCACCAGACGGGTAGGCCCGACCCGGTCTCGGCCTCAGGCCTGCCTCATTCTTGGGGGATTTCTTTTCCTTGGTTTTGGGTATGTGTTGTCGGCGCCGTCTGTGAAGTAGAATTGTATAAGTGTTGCCGTGTGCTCGGTAGTCGGTATTAGCTCTGCACTGTGTTTTCACTTTTATGTTTGCTTTTTGTGTAAATGGAATTGTGTTTTCTTTTGTTTGTGTGCATTTGGTGGAATTGTATTTGTGTGCTTCCCGTGTGCCGCGAATAAATGTGCTTTATTGTTGAACTGTTCTCCCGCTTCGCTTCGTCTTTTCCTCCATTGAACCCTCATCTTGCTTCACGTTAAGGGTTGGTAGTGGGCTGAGTACGCCCGATAATTAATCGAACCGTCGAGGTCGACGATAACACCGCTCGGTTATTCTGATAGTACGGAACGGGTCGCTTAAGTGGCCCGTGTCCGAAGTCGACCTGCGGCGAGGTGCGATCGCCCGGTCTACCCTCCGCGTGGGTACTTAGGTAGGTCGACCCGGCGAGCAACCCTATCCCACGCGGGGGCTGATTGGCTCGATCGCGGTGAGACCGAAAGGTCCACCCGTGACTGGTTCCCGGCGTTAGTCCGAGAGGGTCACGACTGGATTGTCCGTCCGGTGGGCGACGTGCCGCGATTCGAGTTACGTGGCCGTTCGCACGCCGGCGGGCGCGAAATCCGCAACAATATATATATATATATATATATATATATATATATATATATATATATATATATATATATATATATATATATATATATATATATATATATATATATATATATATATATATATATATATACACACACACACACACACTGTATCTATGAGCCAAACCCCGCTCTGCACGAAGTTTCGAAAGTGGGGGTTCGTTAGAACGTCAATATATCCAGTGCTCACAATGTGATTTATCGAATTTCTTTATATACAATGTTTCTTGTTACATTTTTGTGTCAAATTCACCTTCTGAGGTAGTCAGCATGTGCAGAAGAGAATTTTATGTTGCAGACGCTGTTTTCTCGGAGTGGCATTACGCCTCTCAGCGGTGACGGTGTGTCGACGACTGACATAATGACGTCAGCGAATGCTCGATGATGTCATGACTTCATTACGCCTCTCAGCGGTGACCTCACACGTCGCCATGCAAACGAATGTAAAAATTAGAAAATCGCCAACAATTCCCAAACCTGTCCGTCTGGCGTGATCTCACATCGCCCATGCTGTTCATTAGACCACAGACCACCCGCATGAAGAAAGTGGCGACAATCCGCCTGGCAGTTTCGGAGGAGAAACATCAAATTACGCGCAGACGTTAACAGAAATAATATATATATATATATATATATATATATATATATATATATATATATATATATATATATATATATATATATATATATATATATAGTATAAGATTGGGGCGGTTGGGATTACACTTTTTTTTTTTTAAAGAAGAAGAAGGCGCTTCCAACCAAAAGTAAAAACGAATTGACTCCGCTAATTTGAGGAAAAAAGTCCCTGAGACCGGGTCTGCTCTCGCTCTTTTTGCAGACCTGAGACTGGGTCTGCTCTCGCTCTTTTTGCAGACCTGAGACCGGGTCTGCTCTCGCTCTTTTTGCTCAAATTAGTCTTGTCAATCAAGTTTTTACTTTTGGTTGGAAGTGCCTTCTTCTTTCAATAACAATAATAAAAAAAAATAAGAAAAAAATGTATATGTACTGCAGATATCTTAAAAATATGTGGACGAGTTATGTCAAAACTTGGTGGATGAGTTCGTCGGTGTTGAGAACAAGCTGATGAGATTTTGGTTGAGGTCCGAATCCAGATCCAGCCTATCGGTGGCATACAAAGCGTAAACTAATCAGGCTGGTGGAGGTATGCACCTGACTGTGTACCCTTCCAGTTACCTCCGCCAGTGAAGGTGGGAGGAGGTTGTTATGTTTTTACCCTTGGCTGTCTTTGCTTGTCTGTCTGTCAAGTGACAGACAGTCTGTCTGTTTGTGTGCAGGATATCTCAAAAAGTTGTGGACAGATTCGGATTAAATTTGGTGGACAGTTTGGGTGTGTGACAAGGAAGAATTTGTTAGATTTGATGAATATCCGGATCCGAATACGAGAATATTGTCGATTTCCGCCACGCCGGCGTGCGAGCGACCGCTTTTAACTAATTGCGGCCGCGCGCCCAGCGACCGTGGCAAACCGAGTCGCAGCTTTCGGATCAACGCCGAAATCCAGCTACGGGTGTGTTTTTAATCACACCGTAAATTGGCCAACTATTCTGTCTGCGCGCAACAGGGTCCGATCGCCGAATTGTCGATTTACCTAATTATGCGCGCAGACAGAACGCCGGGGATTTACACCTCAACGGGACCTGCTTGGAAACGAGCCGCTTTAGCAGCTCGCTCCATTCACGATTTGCCGAGCGGTGTATATCGCCAGGCTCCGCCGGATCCGATTACTTTATCGGCTATTTAAAAGCCAGCTAATATCCTGAATGCAATACGGCAGCTCAATTAAGGGAAAGGACGCAACGAACAGGTGGACATTCAAACAATGACATTTATTTATTCACACGTAATCAGTCATACACGTATGCAATCATGTAGACAATAAAGCAATGCAGGAACAAGCAAGACAAAGAACTACAACCATTCTATTTATTATGTACACGCACTTAACAGTCCTACTTATGGACAATGTGCCACGACATTCATTCAAAGAAACCCCAGGAAAGGGAAGGGGCAGAACTGGACCCGTAGGCCTTTATTGTTCCTTGGAGCCGTATAGACTGCAAGGGCTCTGAGAGACCGCGCAGGCTACCTTTCACCCTCGTGGTGACTCGCCGGGCCTTGGTTCGGCGACCCTCGGTGGCCCTGCCCGCACTCCGCTGGACTCCATCCGTGCCTTCAACGACGATCCGGCTGGCGACTCCTCTCCGGCTCCACCGGCACCTCCATCGACCAAGGAGAGAGACCAAGCAGAGGACTCTCTTCCCCTCACTGACAGACTCCGCTGCTCTCCCAGACTGCAACTCAACTCCACGGCAAACCCAGACCGACCGACCGACCCTTGGCGTTTTCAGCCCGACCTTTTATCACCCCGGCGCCTCGCCCCTCCCTTCACAGTGCGCGGGGGGGGGGCATTCCACGGGGGTTCGGCGCGGCCCCTCTTGACGCTCTTTTGGCCCGATCACGGACATTCTTTTCTTTCGCCCTTCTGAGGGAAAATTCCAACAGAGCTCGGCTGGGCTTAGTTGCTGTTTTCCAACCTTCGTTTCTGTTTACCCGTTCTGATGGATATCGGGGCAGGAGTTGTTGAGATGTTGTTGTTGCAGTGTGGTTAGCGCTGTGGTGGGGATGTCGTGGTTGTTGAAAGGCGGTTGCGGTTGTTGAAGTAGTGGTTGTTCCAAAATAAAGATAGCAAAAGAATAATGGCTGACTCAAAGATCACAGCCCGGCCACACGAATAAATCCCTTTAGACCTCGGTGGGGAAATCTAATCTGAACACACACTTATTGACGTAACTGATCTCTGGGAAGCCTGAATGGTGTTCTGTGAATTTCCACAACCATAACAATATTTTAAGTGATTCTTGACCATTGAGAGATCGAGACAAAAACGATATATAGCACGATATCTCCAAAAGTTGTCGATGGATTCGGACAAAACTTGGTGGACATGTTTGTTGTGTGACAAGGAAGAATTGATTCAATTTTGGTGAAGATCAGAATCTGGATCTGGATCTGATAATTTTTAAAGTGATTCTTCATCATTGAGAGATCGGATTAAACGAATATAAAGCAGGATATCTTTCAAAGTTGTGGACCGATTGGGATGAAACTTGGTGGACATGTTGCGTGTGTTCTTGAACCGGCCACTTTTTCTGGCTTTTCAAAAATTAATATTGGTTATGTCTAATTACACAAAGTCGTTTAAATCTTAAAAGGCAAGACATTCTGACATTGTTTAATGTTTATGATAAGGCTGTTGTGATTATATGGGGTTTTTTTTCTTTTTCTGTTAATTAATTGTTTCTGTTTACATTTCTGTTTTTTTTTTTCTCACTTCAGGTGTTGCAAGTAGAATTGTCACGATTTGATCTCTACCTGACTCTGGCAGGTTTTGTTCCTTCTTTCCTTGCAACACTCTTCTTTGGTGCCTACAGTGACCAGCATGGGCGCAGATTTCCCTTGTTCATAATCTGCTTTGGCGATGCTATAAGCAACATCTTGATGGTCATTCTCATCTACCTCAACTTACCACTTTGGGTCTTCTATATCCTCAATTTCACAACAAGTTTCTTTGGAGGCACAACAACACTGTTGGGCAGCAGTTTTGCTTATGTGGCCGATGTTAGTTCTGTGACATCTCGAAATGCCCGAATTGCCTTTTTGGAGATGCTTATTGGTGGAGTTGGTTTCATTGGCTCCCTCATCTCAGGCCACCTTGGTCGCGTTATGCAGCTCTACCAAGTGATTATTTTGGTTCTTGGGATTGACGTACTGTGCATGCTGTATGTGTGGCTGCTGATAGAAGAAACGGTAACCAGGGAGTCTTCCCAAGGCAACATTCCTCAGCGAACCATCATGACTTTCATAAAGGAAATTCGGGATGGTTTTCGCACGTTGTGTCTGGCGGATGGTGACCTCAAAAAAAGGATTCGACTCATCCTGATGCTCATCACTTTTATGGTCACTGCTCTTTACTTCTTTGGCGCTAATGACCTTTTTCCTAAATACCAGTTGAATGAACCTCTTCTGTGGAACTCCATAAAGCTTGGCTATTTTTCTGGTTTCTTCTGCTTGATATACATCACAAGCTACCTTGGAGTCCATTTCTTCTCAAAGGTTTTGCCAGACATCCTCATTGCTGCCATTGGAATGATGTCTTTTGTCGGTGGAATGGTCACAACTTATTTTGCGAAAACTGACATCATCATGTACCTCGGTATGTCTTCATTACACACACAGTTTTATGTTACATTTTATTGCAGTGTTCAACAACAGGCACCTTAAAGTGGATATAACTTGCAGAGTGAAGTTATTTCTCATCATATTTGCCTGTTATCAAATGTAAATTCATATCTTCCAGTTGCAGATTTCCCTTCAAAAAAAAAAAGTGTTTGTGCCCCAAACATCCCTTTGGCCCACCATGTGGATCCAGCCATAAAATCTACTTCCCCTGTTCACACAAATACGAAACCTCATCATCAGTCAACATTCCCCTTTGCCACAGTTTAAATTTGCATAACTTCTCGGTCAATCAGATGAGATGAGCATATCCAATCAGATATTCAGAAGTAGTTTTATTAATGTTGTAATCTGTCATAAGCATTTTTGTTCAAGTCTCTTAATTATTACACATCAAATAGCAATGAAAACATAAATGAAGGTTGTGGTAAATGGTAATCACCAGACTTAGTGGTGTAATGATGAGTGTTAGTTCTGAATCTGGGAGGTCGGTGGTTAATACCCTGGCTCAGTCACACCAAAGGCTTGAAAAATGGTAAGTGCTGCTTACTTGCTTGATGTTCAACATTTAAAACGATGGAGCATGAACAAACAATGCAGAGAAAGCAATGGCAAACCACCAGTGTTACCCTTGCCAAGAAACTGCTTCGGTAGCACCAACGCTCTCTAAAGAGTATTGTACATTAAAAAGAAATAGAAATAAGCCTGGTTCACACTTTTTTTTTTTTAAATCAAGGCCATCATCCTGTTGTCATAACTCTGTACTCACCAAGAAGTTTTTTTTCTTACTGTTAATATAATGGCAGCTGAGACTTTTTCTTCTCAACTTTCCGGTTATATTACAACACTGACAACAGTAACATCGCTCCAAACAACTCGCTGCATTTGGCACTCCATTGGTGCATTGGGAGGGAAATTATCATCATTAAATTCCAATATTACTTTTGAGTGTATCATGGTGTCTGCAGTTAAACCCATAAGAAGGTAGGAATAATTGAGGCCATTAAAGAAGAAGAGGAAGAAGTAGTAGTAGAAGTAGTGGTGGGAGTAGTAACAGCTGCAGGATGCCGACAAGTTGTGAACATTTCCATGAGTGAGAACCATCCATAGATAAGTCACTGCTCTGTTGCTCGGGTGTTGTAGGTTAGACCAGGAATTATAGAATTTGGTCAGAGTATGAGCACACAAATGTCTACTATTTAATGTAGGTGCAGGTGCATCGGGTGGGTCATCAAAGGATGGTGTAAGCAACTCTTATCCAACTGTGGACAGAAGATTGTGTCCTTTCCTATGCTTTTTGGGTAGTATGAGGTGAGCTGAAACAATTGCTGAGCTAGATGATGTTTTCTTTTTTGGTTATCTGAATTTTCCCGATTTTTTTTTTTTTTTTAGTAGCTAAAAGTAGTGGTTAAAGTACTTAGCAAAAGTAGTGGTTGAAGAGAGGATTGGGGAGCAGAGCAAGGTGTGGTTGGATGATTTGCACACCGTATTCCCACCTGTGGCATAACTAAGTTTGTTGGTTGAATCGGGCTCTGGGATGTTTTCAAGATGAACATCACTATTGAATGAAAATATGCCACTGTGAAAGATGAATTGGCAATAATGACAGAAACAATAACTGCTGAACTGATTAAAGCCACTTTCATTAAATTTGGATCATCATCCCATTCATTATCCTCATGCATTGCTCAAAATGTATCCTCCATATCTCTCCTCCTTTTGACCATATTTTGTTTCTTTTTCCATTCCAGTGAATATTCCAATGATGTTTGCGGTTATGCCAGCTCCGGTTCTACGCTCAATGCTTTCTAAGCTTGTAAACCCAAATGAACAAGGTATCCTTCATTTTCTTCACAAAACAATCTTGATATATATTTTCACTTTTGTAAGTGTCAAAAAACTTTTAATTTTACTCTTTACTATCAAGGCTCATGGAAAATCTAGATTACAGAAACTGCAGGTGTCAGATCCCTAAATGGGTGGAGGGAATATGTAGACGACGATCATATCGGGGGGGGGGGGGGGGGAAGCGGGGCAGTTTGTGAGAATGGAAAAGCTCATGGGTAGATATGAAAGTAAATGTGATTTATTGATTGGTTGCCATTTTGAAGTACAGTGCTTTTGTAAATGTCAAACAACTTTTATAATAATTTTACTCTTTACTATCAAGGCTCATGAAAAATCTAGATCATAGAAACTGCAGGTTAACGTCTCTAAATGGGTGGAGGGAATAAGTAGACAATGAGCATATCAGGGAAAGTTTTTTTTTTTTTAATTTCCATTGATCAAAATTGGGAATATGTAATCGGGAAAAGCATCCACCTACACCTCACCCCTCAAAGCTTCATGTCTCCCTTTTTCTGTCTCCCTCTACACCCCACTCTCTCAATCCTTCCCCCTCACCCCACCCCTTAAATGCTTCCCCCTCACCTCACCCTCTAACAGTCTAAAACCTTCCTCCACACCCTACACAGTTAAACCTCCCCCCGCACACCTCGCAATCAAACCTTCTCTCACACCCCACACACTCAAGCATTCCCCCACACCCATGCACACAATCTTTACCCCGCACCTCTCTCCCACACAAAACTTCTCCCGCACCTAATGCACTCAAACCTTCCCCCTCACCTCACCTCCAAAGCCTCACCTTGCCCTCGCAAAGCCCCACCATCCTGCACACTCCAAATGCCTCCTCCCCCATATCTCGACTGTATGGACCTCAAATATCTGGGGCCTCCATTCTAAAATGACATCTCTGAATCCAGGCTGCTGCCTATAAACCAGACATTTGTTTAACAGAATCCTTCCTCCCACCAGACTCCTTAGTGTCTCTCCTTGGTTATTGTCTCCTCCAGTTTGATTGACTTGAACATCGTCTGTTGGTGGAGTTGTGCTGTATATGAAAAACTCCATTTATCACCCTCTGTTTACTGCTCTTGCACCTCCCAAACCTCAGGAGTACCTCGGGCCGCAACTTATGCTCCACTCCCACCTCATATTTATCTGTGTGTTGTACCATCCTCCGAACAGTGATGACTCCATCTACATCTCTCTCAGATGACATGGACCAACTTTTAATCACTCATCCCAACTCTCTCTTCTTCATATGTGGTGACTTCAATTGTCACCATGCTAATTGGCTGGGTGTTGGTACCTCTCACCAGCCTTGGCACTTCAGCAAAGGACTTCTGTTATTCCATGGAACGAACTCAATCCATTAATTTTCCCACCTGGATTTCTCCCAATGGAAAATCTTCCCTTCTGGATTTGATAATGACCAACTTCCCTGCCAATGTATCTTGCTCGTCCTCTGCCCCATTGGTCACCACACATGCACAACACCACTAATCTCAGGACAGGCAGTAAACAACATTTTTTTTCCATTCTCAAGAATGAGCTTTCAAACTTATCTCCCTCCTCTAAAACCTAGTGCCTTGTCAAGTCAGTTTCTGGAGTATGCACCCCTTCCATCCCTTCCCTCACTTCGAATGGCAACACAGTTGATTCTGCTCGTGTAAAGACCGAATGCTTCAATTCTGTGTTTGCTTTAAAATTTTGTCCCGAAACCCTCACTCTCAGTATCCATCCTTCCCTATTATATTGTAACCAACTGCTCCTGGATTCTGTCTTTTGCATTTGAGGAGGTTGCGAAGGTAATTTCAACCCTCAACTCTGACTCCGCTACCGGACCAGACAGCATCAGTTCATGTGTCCTAAAAACCTGCTCCTCTGCTCTTGCTCACCATCTCTCTGTTCTATTCACCCTCTCATTTTCTCAAGGTCATCTGCCATTTGCTTGGAAATCAGCAAACATTTCCACCCTGCATAAGAAAGGTGCAAAAACAAATCCCTGCAACAACAGACCAATCAGCCTTCTCCCAATCATCAGCAAGGTTATGGAATCCATCATCGCTTCAGACATTAAATCCTTCCTCTTCTCCAATGGCTTGATTTCCGATCATCAATTTGGTTTCAGACCTGGTCACTCTACCTTGTACATGCTGTTTCGACTCTCCCAACAATGGATGGAGGCCCCCAATATCAGTCATGAGTGCAGTGCCGTCTCTCTGGACATATTGTTGCGGATTTGGAAAGCTTGTGCACACAAACGGCCAGAGTCCCTAAGCTTAGTTATTTCGATAAGTATGTGTACAGTTAGAATCCATCCCCTTCTGTCTAATGGGAATTGCATGTGTGTGCTACAGGTTCTTTTTTAGGTAGGTTTTTTTCACCAACAACAACAACAACGCCCATCTTCGCTTCTTCACCATCGGCATTCCCCACGTGCATGCGTGTCAAGCACAGCCGTGGGCGGAGTCCAATGTGCCAGGCGGGGCTTCCTTGGACTTTGGCATCTTGGATTTCGCTCCAAATACGGGCATGGCTCCCCTCTCAGCCAATCGGAGGGGTGCGAGCACGTCTGCCGCCTCTCGGCCAATGGGGAGCCAATGCAACATATTGCTGTTCGACTTCCTGGTCGAGGGGCGGAGACATGAGCACCTCGCCCCGACCAATCTCGGACGGCCGGGAGATCGCCCGACACTCCTGTCCAATGAGGGAAATGACACAAGACGGATCCCTCCCACCTGTCAGAAAGAAGGGATATAATCGTGAGGGGGCGACCCAGTGAGAGAGTCGGAGGGTTCGTTGGTTGGGTGCTGAGGGAGTCGGAGGGTTCGTTGGTTGAGGCTGAGAGGGTCTTCCCGCCGTGAATCGCCTGCTTGCGAGCCAGAGTCTTCCCGCCGTGAATCGCCTACCTGCGAGCCGGAGGAGCATGTCAGCGCCCAATGCTACCCTCCGTACCTGGTTCTTGGAGCGGCATCGTGTTGCGGGTTCGAGTCCCGCCGGGCCAGATCGTCAGGAACTGCATGAAGGAGGAAGGTCCAAGTAAAGCCAGTCTCTTTCCTCCAGCTCACCTTCCCTCCGCGTTGGGGGTATCAAAGGCCGCAGCCACCGTGTGTGTGTGTGTGTGTGTGTGTGTGTGTGTGTGTGTGTGTGTGTGTGTGTGTGTGTGTCTGTGGGCCCGTCTGTTAAGTAGAATTGTGTAAGTGCTTTCCTTTGCCTGTGCATTGCATTCCTTTTATTCGGTTAAGTCTGCCTTCTTGTGTGCTTCCCTGCCCCCATTATAAATAAATACCCCTTTTGTTAAATGTTCCAGCTCATTTCTGTGTTTCTTTCATTGGCTTAGCACGGTGTGTGTTGAGAAATAGTGAGGCAGTAAATTGTTCATTTGGACCGACAGGCCTTGGTAACCTCTGCTCAGGTTACACACGGTTCGTGCACGGTAACGGCTCGTCCCACTCAAGGTCTGTCGAGAGTGTGAATTCCCTGGTAGCTTTGCCGTGTGGGTAATTAGGTATATTGAAGTTTGGCAATTGACCCTACTCCACGCGGTCGAATTATTGGCGATTCATGATCCAGTGAGGGACCCGTGCCTTTCGGACTTATCCGAGAGTCACGACCTAATTTACGGTGTGTTCGGTGGAGCCGACTCTCCTGCTCCCTCTCGCGGTCGTGCTCGCCACCGATACCCGGCCCCACAACAATATGTCGAGCTTTCGATAGTCTGGCATCCTGCCCTTTTCTCAAAACTATCTGCCGATGGAATCCATGGGCAACTCCACTCTTGGATATCTGACTTCCTCCACTCTCGAAGCCGACATATGGCTTTCAACAGAACACTTTCTTCTCTCCCTGTCAAGATTGGAATACCGCAAGGCAGTGTTCTGTTATTGTTGTTTCATATGCAGCCTGTGACTGCTGGTTGCATAATTTCTGGAAGCACGGCTATCCCGCTGATGCAGTGCCCTTGTTATCGGAAAGCTGGTACTCATTTTGCTGACCTTGGAAAGATGACAGGCTGAGTCAACCCACCTGTTGTTATTTCAAATTAATGATGGACTCAAACTCAAAATCCTTAGATCTCAAGCCAACCACTTTAACTGTGAAGCCAGAACCAAACTTGACAGTATTCTAGGCCCCATCCCATTCCTAATCTTAATCAATGATCTCACTGACTCTCTGGAACATCCTCTTTATCTCTTTCCTGATGACTTCACTCTCTGTCATGACATCCCTCATCCCTCTCCTCAGACCTTGACAAAATCACAAACTGGTGAAACATTTGAAACATGTCTTTCGATCCTGAGAAATCCCACAAACCCACTCTCTCTCTCTCTTCAAAAGCACTGTTCTGCAAACCCTGCATCTACCTTCTCATCAACCGTCTCAAAGAGGTTCAGTGATTCAAACTCTTGGGTCTCACTCTCAGCCATGATCTCTCTTGGGAAAGCGATATTTCAAAGTTGGCCTCCAAAGCCAATTGCCAACTGGGCATCCTTCGTTGACACACCTGAACTCCTATCCATCTCCAAGGCTTTCATCCGCAGCTTGATGGAGTACTGCTCTCCCCTCTGAGCTGGCTCCCTTGCATCGTATCTTGCTCAGCTTGACTTCGTGGAAACCAAGGCTTTCAAGATCATTGGAATCTCTTGCGATGAAGCTGAGTCTATGGGCCTATCACTTCACCATCACAAACAGGTCGGTGGTCATGCTGTCGTCTTCTGCCTCATTTCTGTTCTTGTACCCTCTTCCCGCTCTGTGCTGTGTCCCCTCCCCCCATCCCCCAAGTATCTGCAAGACACCCATTAAAGCTCCCACAACCCTCCAAAAATATTGATTATGTATCCATCTTGTCCACCACTTGTGTTCTCCCCGTTTCCTCATTATTACCTGCATCCCTTGTTTGTCCTTCTCCGTCTACCTTCTCTCTCCACACTGCTATTGGCATTTCCCCTTTCTCCTGCTGTTCCCTTTGTTATGTTGTGTCCTGATCTTTTCTGGGTCTTAACTCTTCCATGAGCTTAGACCATGTATAAAAAAATATAAATGGAAAAGCTCATGGGAAGGTATGAGTTATTCATGGGTTGTCATTGCGAAGTGCAGTACTGTAGGAAAAGTTCTCAAAAAATATTTCCAAAGATAGAAGAAATGGGTGACAAAGGAGTGGAAGTGAGTGGAAGGTTTTGATTTGTGAACTCCTTTGTTTTTATTTTGTTTGGTAAGTCCTCCAAGATGTCTTGTTTTCCTGTGTTTTTCAGGTGCAGTGTTTTCTGCTGTAGCTTGTGGGGAAATGGTCAGTCGTCTGCTCGCCAGTGTCATCTTCAACAATGTCTATGCAGCCACGGTATCTTGGTCAGCAGGATTTTCCTTCCTGCTTGCAGCTGCTATTGTCGGATTTCCTTTGACGCTACTCGGGTATGGCAAGGCAGTTGTAGAACTATAATAGCCATGGTCACTATCATTTCAGAAGAAGTTGGTTAAAGGTGTTTGTTGAGGAGAAGACGACATCTCGACATACGTAAAGAATACGATTTCTTCATCATAATAGTTTTCATTAAACGTACAAAGGTAAAGGGTAGGTTACATGAAATTGCATGAGTTTTTCAATTTAATGAAGACTACTATTGTCAAATTTAGAAGGCTGAGACAAACACTCATAGGTTTGACACAAATAATTGAGAGCATTTTCTTGAGTATCTATTTTGAATCCATTCTTGGTGAGTCCAGGACCTGAAGTTTGAACAAATCCCAGACACTGACTTGAAAAGCTAAAACTAGATCTTCGAGGATGGTGACATAGAAGAGAACTCATTTTGATTATGTGGGATGGTTAGAGTTGACTTGTCTTTGGAGATTTGGCAAAGTCGTAAGAGTAGATGATAAATGGGGTTTCTGGGACTCCCATTCAAATGAATGGGGAAAAAGGGAAAAACGTTCTGAATCAAGCCCCAAAAGCCCAAAATAGGAGACTGATTTTCTCCCCACCTATCCCCTTCCCTCCCATACAAGCAAATGTAAAATTGAGACTATGAAAGGTTGAGACACTGATTAAAGCACTTCTTCCCTTTCATATTTTCATTCCACTCAAAGAGCGAACCAACGAATATTTGCCCATGTTCCACTTCAGGGAATAACTTTTTTTCTTATAACATTCACTTCCATCGAGAATATTCACTTTATCTCTTCAAGCACGAAAGAAAGGGAAGTTTAAACAGCTTTTCAATGTAAGTTTTCCCAAATTCATTCAAAGTAAGCCGTTTCATTTTCGTGTTAAAATGAGTCAGTCTGGAGTCAGCCAAGCTGCCTCGCCCGAACCAAGCCAAAACAATTCCGAAGTCATTTCCGATGTGGGACACACCCTGAAAAAAACCATTGTTGTGAAATCTCCCATTACGTCATGAAGTTGCTTATTTAAACCAACTTGTGTGCCGAGTGTGTTTTATTTAGAGAATGGATTGTGCAGATAATTTCTCCGACCTTGCAGATCAATCGTTTTCACAAGATGACAGGTGAGATCCTTAACCCAATTCATTATTTGTTGTTTTATACAGAATTAAATCACTATACAACCAATAATTATTGTGTGTCTTTTTCTAACAGGTTGTCCCCAAAAAGAACATCGTTGATAACTGATCTAGAACAGGAGGCCTTTGAATTACACGATGAGTGGCTAAAAATGAATGACTTCCTTGAAGACATTCAATCGTTCAGAAGAGAATTGAATGACATTTTTGTTGGCTGGCAAGAACTTCTCTCACGTCCTCTGAGCTTGAATGAGTTGAGTCAAAGGTGAGAAATTATCCGTGTGTGTGTGTGTGTGTGTGTGTGTGTGTGTGTAAATGTGAGCACATGTGTGTATTTGTGTTTGTGTGTGTGTGTGTGTGTGTGTGTGTCTCTCTGTCTCTGTCTTTGACTCATTATTTTTTTTTTTCAGTTTAAACACCTGTCTGGATGAACCAAACACACAACTTGATCTTCTGGGGGAATCTGACACGACACTCTCTCTTCTGGAGGTAAATGTTATATTTATTATTTTATTAATATCATAATATAATCATCTTTATATACCCTAATTGTTCTTCACTCTGTTTTTAACAGAATATGTTGATCGAGTTTCAAAACCAAAACAAACCATCAGACTGCTGCGAAAGAAGATTTTGTTCAATGTTATTACTTTTGTTTAATTATAAATGCTTTCGTTATAATTATCTGATTTTGAATTAAAAGAAAAGAATATAGGAGATGTAAAGGGGAGGGGGTAGGGGAGGTTGGAGGAGGGTTAGGGTTGGGGGGTAGGTGCGCTTCCCCAACGACCCACCACCTCCCTCATCCCTCTCCCCTCCCCTCCCGATGTGTAGGATGAGGGGGGTGGTGGGTCAAAGGTGGGGGTGCACAGGGGGGTGGGGCTTGTGTGAGTGGGTGGGGCTTGTGTGGGTGGGTGGGGCTTGTGTGGATGTGGCTTGTGTGGGTGGAGCAATTTTTTAAAATTAAATTAACATGTTGTGTGTGGGAACTAATAAACTAATCACTAATAATGTGGATATGATGGATGTGGATGTGGCTTATGTGGGTGAGGCTTGTGTGGATGTGGCTTTTGTGAGTGGGGTTTGCGTGGATGTGGCTTATGTGGGTGGAGCTTGTGTGGTTGTGGCTTGTGTGGGCAGAGTTAAAAAAGGGGCGGAGTCAAAAAAATTCAATTTATCTTTGTCTTTTGTAATTCCTGTGAATAAAATGAACCTAAAATCTCTTCCCCCTTTAAATCACATAATTTGTAAGTCCACGGAACTGTACCGACGACATCAACAATTTTTAAAAGTTTATTTGTCTATCGCTTGGTATAACCTTTGTTAAAATGAGATTTCCACCTGTATATTCTTACTATATCACCAACTTTGAACTTAGGCTCTCTGACATTAATCTCTTTTTCATATTTTAATTTTGTAAATGTTTCTGATGGCTTCGTTTTCGTTGAGGTATGAATCATGTCGTTGTACTTATCTACAATGTCCTGAATTATAGACAACCATTGTTGAGAACAGAGTTGAGTGAATTTTTTATATAGTCTCTCTTTTAAAGTGCGATTAAAATGCTCAATAACAACCGCGTTTCCTTCATTAAAGGTGCTGGATAATGTAATGTTGTTATTTTAAAGAAAATTCAAAAAATTTTTGTTGGAGAACTCTGTACCCTCATCAGACCACAATTTTTAAGGTTTTCTCTTGCTTTTATTGAATATCTGTTGGAAAGCTAACATAAGAGTATTACTTGTTTTGTTTTTCAAAGGAACAACCCACGCATATCTACTCAAATCAATAACGGTTAAAGCATACTTGTACCCCTTATCATTATTGAGTTCAATCAAATCAGCGGACCAGATATAATCAATTTCCTTGGAATAAACCTTCCTTCGATGAAACTTTATGATTATTGGTTTTTGTAATTCATCAGCTAATTGTTCTTCAGTCTTAATGACATCATTAGAGCCGATAAGTTTATTTATTTATTTATTTATTTATTTATTTATTTTTGAATTTCAAAGCACAAGTTTCAATTTATCACTGATCATCTTCTTCACGATGAACCTATCAACTTTTTCTCTCAACGTTGGATTTTGTATCAGACAAATTATACATTTCTCTATCGGCTTCGTGTTTTTCTTCCAACGTTGTGCTATTCCCATAATCAATATTGTGCCTCATGCACACTTCATCAACCCTATTGATAGGTTTGCTCCACGATTTAGGATTGTCTGCCTCATCTAATCTTTTATTCAAGTTTGTTCCTGGACCACAGAAAGAATACCCTGGTAGATGTCATTCTCCTGGTATTCCAGTTGTTGTAAATTTACTTCCTGATAAAAAAACTTTTGATGATCTCCCCCTTGTTTGTGTTTGGTGAATTCACTCTTTTTTGAGCCACACACTGAACATGTACCTTTTTGTATAACACTATTATTTTTACTTTTAACATACAAGATATTTTTACTCTTGGTTTTCTTTTTACATTTTAGACAATAACTCATTTATTTGTGCAAAAACCTTTTTAGTTTCCAACATGCACATTTGAATCTTAATTTTTAAAACATAAAGAATCCTTAGAAATGTCTTCACTCTCTCCTCCATTTATTTAAGAAAAAAAGTGTAAAACTCTAATCAAAGTCAATTACACCAACATCATCAATAATATAATCTTTTCCTTCTTTCTCTTCTTTATCTCCACTTTCTCGTTTTAATCTTCTCCCTGAAACCGATGTTTATAGTCTTGATGCATATATTTCGAATAGACTTGCCAATTCTTTGTTTTCCTCCTCGGTGCGTTGAGATTTATTTATTTTCAGTAAAACCTTTGATCTTTTTATAATCTCACTGGTTTCCATATTTTTTAATTTATTTATTCTCTCTTTCCTCCCTCTCCCTCTCCTCCTTCTCTCTCTTCTCTCTCTCCTCCTTCTCTCTCTTCTCTCTCCTCCATCTCTCTCTTCTCCCTCTCTTCCTTCTCTCTCTTCTACCTCTCCTCCTTCTCTCTTCTCCCTCTCCTCCTTCTCTCTTGTCTCAGTTTCTTCAACTCCTTCCTCATCCCTTACTATCCCTGAACCACTTTCACCCCATTGAATATCATACATATTGTTGCGGATCCGGGGAGGCGGGATTCTGACCCGGTCCCTGGCGCCACCCTCGCCACCACCGTCTCCGGGAATCTATAACGCCAGCCGGCCCGGCACAGGCCTTGGGTCACACGTCTTCAATCGCGATACCAACGTAATCCTGCACCTTACCAGTTGGGGAGATAGAACCCCTGGTTACAGACTGGTTTTGTCAAAGACCGAGCGGAGTCTCCCATTCTGTAACCATTTTGGTCTTATATGCCAATCCTTAGAATCCTTTCTATCGTTCCTCGACACGACACGCATTAATCCATAGTGGCAACTTCATACGAATTAACCAGATTTAATGGGGAACATCAGGGATCACAACACAAGCAATAAACATGACAATGGTTTTATTAACAATCAACCCGTTCTTATCTAGGGAACCACGGCTACAGTTTTCAAGGGGATCACTACTGAAATATGCCTTATACAACACGTGCAGACAAAACAGACCAACAGCATGCATGCAGGACAAGACAGAGTACTTGGTGATGGCTCATGGACGAGAGGAAAGCGTCAAGGATCACGATTGTCGCTCGTAACAAACAAGCGGGTGTCCATGGGTTCAAACTCCTAGTTCGAACCTTGCCGCATGGCAAAAATGGCGGCGCAGTACTTTTCCTGCTCAAGTCACCGCGTGCGCATGTTCTCCTCAGCGCGTTCCGGCTCCGTGAAATGTCGACGA
Source organism: Eptatretus burgeri (assembly GCF_056783735.1). Classification (NCBI taxonomy): domain Eukaryota; kingdom Metazoa; phylum Chordata; class Myxini; order Myxiniformes; family Myxinidae; genus Eptatretus; species Eptatretus burgeri. The sequence continues at coordinate 21,275,021 of NC_140972.1, forward strand.
TGCGAGACCGCCGATCTCTCTCTCTTGGGTTCAGCATACAAATCCAGGCCTGGCCTGTCCTCCAGACAAGGCCCAAGTCGAGGTCCGAGTTCCACAGGCGTATGAACGTGTCGAGCCGTGAGGTGAGTAAGGACTGTCAGATGCTCCAGCGTCTCCTCTCCTGCCTTCCCGCCTTGAAGCCCGACTCCCGCTTCATCCTCTCAGTTCCTCCGTGCAGACCGTCTCGAAGCCCGACTCCCGCTTCGTCCTCTCAGTTCCTCCCTGCAGGCCGCCTCGAAGCCCGACTCCCACTTCGTCCTCTCAGTTCCTACGTGCATGCCGCCTCGAAGCCCGACTCCCACTTCATTCTCTCAGTTCCTCTATTGCCTTCCAAACTGAGAACTCCTTTTCGGCGCTCATGGCCTCCGAAACCCGAGCACCCTTTAGCCCGATGCTCGTCCAAACTCAGAGCTCACTATCTCCACACACTGATCTTTTGTTTCTTTTCTTTCCTCTCTTCTCTCGGCGACTCTGTTTTCCAAACTGACAAAACTGAACCCTTTCTCTGTCTCACTCACCACACGCCTCTCTCGTCGACTCACTGACCAAAGACTCCGCCTCTTCACGTCACCGCCTCTCCAGGCCACACCTCTTTCTCTAGGCCACACCCCTTCGCGTCACTGACTGGGCGGGGCCTATCAGGGATAAGGAAGGAACAAGAGCGATCTCTCCTTTCACCACCGTATAAACATAAAAACAGTCTCTTACATCTCCCGACACATTTTTCATCCCTTTCACCACACAACCTATCTAAACAGGCATTTAATGGGGGATCTGAGCTAATCCTATACTTAGTAGTCCCATTAAGGGCCATTTCCGTAACAATATATTCATCTGGATTCTGCGATACTCTTGAATCCACAATTATTTTTCTCATAGGAAACCAATAAGATTTGTTGATGATTTCTAAAAGAGTTTTATATTTCATCACCTTTAGAAGTTCATTTTTATTTAATATTTCAATCAAATCTCTATTTGTTGGTTTTTTTTAACATCAGTATAAGACTAGTTTTTAATTGAAAATTGCCCGTGTCGATGTTCCAATTAATGAGGAATGTAAAATTGAACACCCTTTTCTTGTAGGTATCCTTGAATGCAAAAATTATAATTTTCTTGAAGTCTTCTTGCTGTCATTTATGTATCAGAAATATATGACAGATTAATATGATGACACGTAATACCACCCCATCTTCCTGTTGTTAAATCACTTTGTATAATTATCCAATATCCTTCCTTCTTTGTCATATAAACGATTGCTTCACCATCATATAATTTCCTATTCCCGAAATCGTGTATTTGTTGTTTGCTCATTGTGCTTCCACATATCTCCTGATTCTTACCAAGAGGATAATATTCTTCTTTACGAGACTGATAAAAATCGTGTCAGTCTTCTAGGTTGAATGAAAAAGACCAATGATATCCTAAATCACACATATTATACCTCCATTTCTCTATTCTCAAATTAGCTATTCTTCCTTCTTTATAAAATTCAACACTAAGCAGATGATTGAATTTAATAAGAAAAGGTGTATGGTTTGTTAAACCAGGTGTTGTGGTTGTAAATTCTACTCCTTTAACAAAATGTGCCGTTTTATTTAAGGATATATATTGTGATAAATCACTTAATCTCACCAAGTCATTCATGTCAATCGGGCTTGGATAATTTATTAATTTATAAGCATTTTTCATATTAATATTGTTTGCTATACTATATTTCTGTCGTTCAGCCTGTGCCTTTGTGTAATAATTTGATAAATCAATATCCAGTTCTTGGGATACACCAAAGATAGAACCATCTTTACCAACATGTCATTTACATTAGATTAAAAATAGTCATTAGAAAATTAATTTTTGTTGAATTGAAATAACACATATAGACATAATTGACCACAACACTTGGAATGTTTGATAAACACCATTCTGTAAGAATTTTATGACTTCAACAGGTGGTGGAAGACTAAAACCATCAAAATTATATTTGTCTTGATGATTAAATATACAAACCCAATGAGAACCATTCCCATTATTATCTTCGAAGTTCATAATAATATACTTTGTATTTTTAGACACATTTGTTAATTCATCTCTCCTACAAATAACCACATTATGAATTTTTAATTTCCTACAATATTTGGCAAGTTGTAAATTTGATGTTGTATTCTTTCCAAATTCTTTTAACCACTCATCAACGCTCATTTATTTATAAGAAAGATATAATCCATTACCCCTTTTAGTTAATTTTACACCTGCCTGTGCGATAGAAGAAAGATATCTCCAACTAACAATCTCGCTTTATCAGGCAAACTTTCAAGTTTTTCAGCAAAATCTACAATTACACCACTTCCACTAATTTGTTTCTCCAACTCTTTGTTATGTCTTTCCAACTCTTTTTGAGCCCGGAGTTGAGCCTTCCTTTCGTTGGCAGTTTTCACCGCTGCTGAAATACCACCCGTCAATGCTCCAGCCGCACTTGAACCAGCAAATAAAGGAATTAGAAATGGTAGAAATCCTCCACTCGTCTCTCTTATTGAATATTTCTTCAACATTGGTTTTGACATTTTAATTTTAAGTAAGCCAGTATCGTTCAAGATTTTCACCTGTTCTCTTGTGAGCAAAACATCAATTCTTACTGCTCCTTTTCTCTGAATTGTATTAACGTTAATCATTCAAGGCTTTTGATTTTGAATACAAGATGATAGTTTATGAAGATTGATTTGATTAACATATACCCCAGTTGGCACTTTACTACTCATTTATTTATCAAAAAATTGTGTGAGACGATATCATAACACCATTATCTGTATTAATCTGTAATTGTTTCTTCCAAAAGCTAACAATATGTATCAACTACTTCACTCTCTTTTCTTTCAATGTATAGGGAAGTATCCACTCAATAAGACTTTATAGTTTTCTTTTGAGCACTCATTTCAATCGCAGAGATTGTATACAGACTTTTAAATGCTGTCATGTCTAAAATAGGTTCTTTATTTCCATTGCTTTCACACACCTCTTGGTAAGACTTGTATGCTTCAGCATAATCATTTTTTCCCCAATTAATTTCCAATCTATCTCGTGGATAAAATGTTCCATCAAGAGGAACGTGAAGTTGTTTCACCTGAGCATTATCACTCAATGCATTATTCTTATCAGTAGCAGTATCACCATCTGTTTTTTTTTTTTTTTTAAATGAGCCACAGATATCGTGGCTTTTCTTCCAGAACACTTAAATTCCACGTGTAAGTGGTTTGGTTCAGTTTAACGTATTGGCATCTTCTTTTAAGGTATGATACATTGAGTGGTTTCTTTGCGTTAAGTCTTCTATTCAACATCTCTTGTTTTAAGATTAGGAGTATATTCACTAATATACCAACTAATTTCATCAATTAGAATTTTATTCTGAGCAGCAAAAGCATGAGCCACACCAAAAAGCAATCTATTTTCATTATCATTCCTTTGCAGTTGAAATTTAATTTTAAGACCATACAGAACTTTATCATGATCACAAAATCCAAAAATAGCTTTAAGAGGAACTGCCACAGATAAACTATTACCTGTTTTTGTATCATCATTATACATTCCTTTCCTTTGACTATATCCAGGGTCTGTGTTTGTTCCCGTTGCCATATGAGGAATAAAACCTTCGACAGCCCCCTTTCCCATTTTATCACTAAATTAATATAGTGTAAATTTTATCATCTCAGATGTAGCAGAGACATAATCAACCACTTCAACTTCTTGTGTTCCAATATACAAACGAACACTATCAAACATTTTCCAGAAGAAATCATTTACGAGTGTAGCATTTGTGGTATTCGCAGCCTTCGTGAATGTAAATTTACACAAGAAACTTTCGGCAAGATTCACATAAGTTTGTTGATTATTTATTTCAAAACTTTTTGTTCCATTTGTATTCGTCTGTTTCAGTTATGGCATTTACCTTGAAGTAGTCTTTGTTTTTAGTAGAGTTTGAGATGACAATGGTATCATCCAAATCATAGATACTATCAATTGCTTCCATACTTGTATTTATTTAGGACAAAAAGATGTTAAAACTTTTGAAACCCTGACCCAAGTATTTGAATTATTTTCTGTCATTCTTGGGGAGACAACTGAGTTTTGCCTTTCTTAATTTCTTTTATTGCTTACAATTTATGAGATTCCTTTTGGACATCTTTTATAATCTTTATAGTACCCACTACATTTCCCACAGCAGAAGCAATTGAACCAATTAGGTCTTTATGTTTAAAAATACGTGAACCGATACCCATTAGAGAATCAATCATCCCATCTCCTTTTTTTTCCTAAATTGATGTCCTCCACCCCTTTGTCTCTTAGGTTTATAGTGTCCTCTACCAAGATACATACCTTCACCCTTGTAGTATGGGGAAAGGAACATCCCATCCCCTGTAATTATTTTATATTTTCCCAACTCGTGTTTCCTCACAATAACCATCGTATTTATTTATTGGAAAACTTCACGTCGGTGAATTCTGATGGATATAATTTCTCCATTAAAATAAATCATGCAATTATCTTGGTCGGTTATCCTAAACTTTACTCTGTATATGGTTTTTCCTGACACAGGTAGACAAACCAGATTTTTTTGGTTCCATATTGAATTTATAACCAATTGGGGTTGAGTATGCACTGAATGAAAATATTGTATTTGTTCTTATTCCATCATTATAAGCGCCATCAATCAAATCACAGTGAATTAATACCGAACTTATGCCTGAGGATATTTGAATGACATTATCACTGTAAAACGTCCCATTAGTTTCAATCTTTTTTGAGGAGAAACCCAATAACTCTAAACGAATTATCAATTGTGAAATCAACCTTGTGGTTATTTTTAAGTTTAATCGTTGATTTTGAAGTATGTTTTGAATATCGAAAACAATATTTTTTGGTTCATCGCCCTGTTCTTTCATAAGGCGAGCAATTTCGGAAGATATTTGAGAAATCTCATATGCTCCGGGTGAAACTGTTATCGTTTTGTATCCACTTCCTGGATTATAACTAAACTTGTCATTTTTCTCTGTGATATTAAACAAGGTATTATAAGTTTCCACAGACAATAAAGACGCCTCATATTCTTTTGTAGGGTCAAGTTGTTGTGGGTATGGGAATGAAGATGTGTGGTCACTTGTGAAATTAAAACTAAGGATTGTGCTTCTCATCTTATTTAATATGGGATAAAATGTCTTTGTATTGACATTTATTTAGTATTTTCATGTTCATCAACTGGTCTAAAATGGCTGATGCTTCATTAAAACAATTGTTATTTCCAGCCTTCTTAGTACCTAACAACAATAACAGTCTATTAACTAATTGTGATGGGTCATTTGGAAGAAAACTAACACCTGAACCAAGGCTACTTAAACCCTGAATAATGTGTTTCTCCTTCTCATTCTTCCTATTTTTACCAGATAGACTAACCCTATAATTAAGAGAGTCCAGCAGATCAATATATACTTTATCATCCTTATTTTTCATATCCAATGGTTTATCAAAATACTTTGATTCATCCCTCACAGTTGAACCTTGTTTTCCATCTTTTGCTAGAAGAAACATTAATCTCAGAGTTAGTTTAACAGGGGGTTGAGCAGAACTCAAGAACCTTAATTCATCATTAAATATCAATCCCTTTTCTCGAACAAGATGAAATATTGCTGGTTGTTCTGTTGGAATGAGTCCTGCTTTGGCTTTTGAATCCACTGAATATTCATTGTTTTGAAGAGCCTTCACAATTTAATCAGGGGTTGATTAATCTCTTCCAGTTGTTGAAATAATCCATCATCATATTCTAATTCTTTCTCCGTCATTTGACTGAAATCTTTTAACATTTGAAGTTTTTTGGAGTATATTCCATTGTGGGAACTGTGGAAGCATCTATCATTTTTTCTTGGGAAGTTTTTAAAAGTGGTTTAAAAAATTTCTCTTGTTTTCTTTCAAATGCTTCTTCACCCATTAGTTTCTGCCTGCATTTCTTCTTTATGTCTTCCTGTTGTTTTACAACTTTTGAAACCAACTCTTGATGCTCCTTAAATCTTCTTGCTCTTTCTTTCACATCCATTTATTTTTTGGAAAATATCATTCACTGAATTATGAAGATCAACAGGGAAATTTTCCTTTTCTTCATCATTAAAGTAGATGTGTTCAAATAAATCCTTTTCTTTAAATATTTCATCAAATTCTTTGTTAACATAAATACGAGTTGTAATTTCTTCTTCACTAATACTTGTATCTCTGCTTTTCAAACGTTTGCGTTGAGTTTCTTCATCAACATCAAAACCGAATGATAAAATCTTAACCCCATTACCACTCAGATGTTTAATAATTTGTCTCATTCCTTCTGGATTCATTTCTAATATCCCAAGACCACCAGATTTTAGTTTCTTTAACTCACTCTTACAATGTGAATATTTTGTTGTACCAAGAGAAACCTCAAATATTTGGCCTTCATTCCTTAATCGCATATGTTCCTCCACTGAAATATAGTATTAATCTTCACCTTCTACTTCTCCAGGTTTTATTGCTCTTGTTGTTGTTGATACAATACGAACTACATGGTGCTTTTTAAGCAAATTTACAATATTTTCATTTTTACTATTCAAGAACCTTGATTTATGAAAGTTTTTTTCCAGAAGCAGATTTACCCACAAGATTTATAACAATAGTTGCTATTTAAAAATGTAATTGTTTATAAAATAAAAAATATATCCTTTCATAGTTCATCTTGTTTCACAACAATATATTTATATTTTTCAGTCGTGTGCTTCATATAATCCCCAAATTCCTTTATACGACATAATGTAGAACAATTGTCTCTCCAAAAATTGTTTATATCTATTGAATTTAACTTGAATAAAATAAATGTATTAGCATTGTTTCTTATTGAGCGACGAGGGAGTTGAAAGTACGATTGACGAAGATACATACAATTACAAGAAGAATGTCTCCCTCTTGTGTGGTAGCTATCCATTACCATTTGGTTTCTCTCATTAACACAATCATCAAAGATAACGAGGTTCTTTTTTGATTTATCCAAATATTAGGGAGAAGTTATATCATCCGTATTATCACGAAGAATACAAGTTATCGGTTTTGATTTCTTTTTATACCTCTGTATATCACAAAATAGTTGTATTATATCTTCAATGTTGAAATCATTTAGTTTGTTTTGAAGTTTAAATAAACCGATTATATCTTCTTTTTGAAGATCAGCATTAAAACCTTGTGAGAGTAGTTGATACTCAGGTTGAAAACTCGACTTTGTGAAAATTATTAAATTATCATAATCCAAAAAAGTTGGGAGTAAGGAGTATCTTTAAAAGTAAGCAGGTTTTTCCACACCCGCTTGAACAAACTATGAGACATCTTAATGAATTTGGAAGATTTTTATGGTTGTTAAATTTTATCTTATTTTCCCAAATGGGTAAAAAATCATTCATTTATATATTTGGAAAACAGGTTATTTAATATTTTATTGGCTTTTTTGGAAACTATGTTTTATCCGAAGTTCAGGTTTAATTTCAAGATCATCCATTATTTCATTTACACAATATCTTGTGTTAATATTTCCCTAAAAATGACAATCGTTAATAATATAAATCATCAATCCATGAAACATGGTCGTCATTTGTTCAGTCTCTTCTCTTGTAAGAAAAGGTGAATTATCACCCTCATACTTTACATTCATTTCTCGAATCAATCATGTAAAGTAATTAATTTTTGGTGTAAATCTCAAAGAATTATATTCCTTTTTATAATTTTTATTATCATTAATTAGAAGATAATCACAGAATATACATGGTTTATAGGCTTTTGACTGTTTAATCTCCATCTTTCACATGCAGGACAATTCTCAAATTTGTCATGTGGAGAATCAGGAAATTCAAGAGGCTCAAAATCTAGTAAACTATTCATATTTATAAAGTAAAACTTTACTTCAAATAAAATTCATCTTCGGTATCATCTTCGATACTTTCATTGGTGCTTTCACAATAATCTATAAAACTACTTTCATAACTATTGTTTGAACCAAACTCTCGGTATCACAACTGTCTTCTGTTCCAACAGAGATACTATCACTCTCATAATCTTCAAAATCTTCAGTTGAATAATGACTCGTATTTAATTTGTAGAAAAAACATTACCATCTCTATTGGTTCATTAGTCAGTAAGTGACCACTATATTCGTTATCTGTGTGTGTCTGTGGGTAGTCGATCGAGTCCAAAAAAAAAAAATTTAGAAATTTTTTTTTCGATTAAAAATTTTTTTTTTGATCTATCTTTTTCTATTTTTACCCTTATTTGTTGGTCGTGGTGTCGGTCTGTCCGTGTGTGTGTTTGTCGGGGGTTTTTGACCCCCTTGCAGTTGTTCGATTTTGATGGAATTTGGGTGGTAGGACCAGTTTATGACCTCGTTGTGCCACGTAGGTACTGGTTGCTAATGCCCCTTTGGTTGCCTAGCAACGGGACTTTTAAATTTTTTAAAAATCATAAAAAAGTTATTTTTTCTAAAATCGGGCCACGACCGACTGTACATTCAGCCATATTGTCAAAAATTTCCAGCCGGATCCTCTGAAAACTGTCGGAGAAGATAGACTTTGAATGAACCCTGGTCGAAAACAATAAAAAAAACGAAGTTCGTTATATCTCAGAGACTATGAGTTAGATATACATGAAACTGGTATGGTAGGTTCATGGTATGTCCTAGTTATGTGTGAGAAAGAACCGTTGCTATGGACCCCTCCGTTGCCTAGCAACGGCCGAAAAACCTCAATGTGGGGGTATTTTAACGAAAAAACAATCTGCAGCATTAACCCTTGAAGCTAGAATCATGAATTTTCTTGTGCTTAATCCTCAGGTCATTCCCCATCGAACGGGCCCATAGCGTCAGATTCTATTGGGTAGTCGACTACCCATGTCCGCCTACCGGCTTGTCTGTCTGTCTGTCCCGAGCATAGCTCCGTGGGTTTTGATCCGATCCTGATAAAATTTGGATGGGAGGTTTATATCATGGTCTAGTTGTGTTTTCTTGAGAATGGGCGTGGTGTGCCCATTATGGGCGGAGCCACGCCCAAAAACATGTTTTTTAGGGTGTAGCCGATTTCAAGTTACATCTTCTCCGAGGGGGTTTGTCGAATCTGGCAGGGGTTTCGTTATTTGATTAGCCCAATGGCACTTGCATAGCCCCACAGAGCTCGATTTTTCATTTTCGTCCCAAGGTCAAGATCACAACGTCACGAACTTAGAAAACGTCAAAAAAATCAATAAATTGGGCATCGAGCTCCTCGGGTTTTCAACTGTTTCGAATGAAAGTTGGTATGCAAGTAGTGCTCTTCGAGTCCTCCAACTTTTATCATTTACGTTTTTCCCGATTCCCGCCATAAAAAAATTAAAAAGGCGAACTGCGTTTAGGATTTCGCAATTCGTGGTCGATTTGTAGTGCTCTTCGATTACTACAACTTTCATCATTTATGTTTTCCCGATACCCGCCAGTTTGCCCGTGGCCTGTTTCGAATGAAAGTTTGTATGCAAGTCGTGCTCTTCGAGTACTACAACTTTCATCATTTACGTTTTTCCCGATTCATGCCATAAAAAAGGCGAACTACATTTAGGATTTTGCAATTCATGGTTGATTTGAAGTGCTCTTCGATTACTACAACTTTCATCATTTACGTTTTTCCCAGTTCCTGCCAGTTTGCCTGTGGCGTCCCCTCGAAGGTAAAAAAAAAAAAAGGCAAACCGTGTACATTGCTCGTGAACCATTGCCGTCTCCAGACTTGTATATATACTTTTTTCATGAAGAGATTCAACTCCGACATTTTTTTATATTAAAGGTAATTTTAAAATGATCCTTAACTACTATTGAACGAAATGTCATTTCATCTGATATATTAACATCCTTTATTTAATCAGGATTTACATCTTTCAGGTTGTTGAAAAAATAACAAATTTCTCCTTGCATATTACAGATGGTCTTATCTTTTCTTTCCAAAGCTTCATCCATGAGGTTTTTCTTTTTTGATACTTTATCTTGTTTCATTGCTTTTTCTAGTTTTGAATATATTGCCAGAAGGAGAGGAGAAACTTTTGTTAGAGCTACTTTAATTGATGTTCTTCCAGATATATTAAAAGCCCTTCCACTGAAGGAAATTGAAGAACTCATATTATTCACCATAGTTGTTTTCATCCAATAGTTGTTATATTTATATTTATTCAATTTTACATCCTCGACATATTTCTCAGTATCTTTTACAAATGAAGAGAATGATTGAAACTTGTCTTTTGTGTCTTGATGCATTGTATTTATTAAGTGAAAAAAGTTGGAGGATAAAATTGTTTTAAGCACAGATTCACCTATGAATTAAATGGATTTTCATCAAGAAAATTTTATTTCAAGCAAAGTTTTGTTGTATAAATATGGTGAATACAACATACTGCGATGTTTGTAATCATGAATATAAATGTAATAAAACAACACCTTCAAACCAACAAACACACATTCAATCTTTTCAGACAAATATCTCCACTTGACCAAGAAAGAAAACGTTATGATAGATGTGATAATGATATTCTTGAAACTATTTATAATAAACACCTTCAACACGCAAACACAAGGACAATGAAGAAAGGGAAGGTGCTACTAAATTCTCTATTGAAAATACTGATGGGGCATTTAAAGGACATATAAAAATAAGATTGTTTCACTTTCAAGACCTTGGACCATCTTCAATCATCGAAGCTGTTGATGTGGTTAAACAAAGTATTGAAGCTATAATTAAAAACACATTAATTGAAATTAAAACTTTTAAGTTTTATATGGGAGTAAAATGGAATATGGTCAGAGAAGGTGATGAAACTACTCCCTATATGAGTTCAAACGCTCACTTTATCTCATCATTTCAAGATTTTGTAAGATGTGATGTTTACAATGAACTCCAGAGACAAGAACAAGATGTTGATAACACTGTAGTCGGTAGTGGATTTGCTATTACAAAAATAATCTATTTCGATATACACATCTTAAAATCAGAGCCTCTTCAAGCTTCTTCTTATATTGATTTACCAAAAGACATAAAACTTAAGAAAGCAGTTGTTATTATTCAAAACAAAGATAATAAATGTTTTCTATGGTCTGTTCTTGCTCACTTCCATCCTCTACAAAGGAAACCTGAAAGGGTTGAACATTATAAGAAATACGAGAATACATTAAACGTTAAAGATTTAAAGTTTCCAATGTCATTGAGAGATATTCCTAAATTTGAGAAAATGAATAACCTATCTGTTAATGTATATGGATTAACGGATACAAACAAAGTTCAGATATTAAAAATTTCAAACAACTATAAAATGATGAAGCACTGACAAAGTGAATTTTGTATGTCTATCATTAGAAAATTTTTTCTAATGACAATTAGACAAAGCACTATCACAAAAGTGAATCCCATTGACCTTCTTTACTTTACTTCAAAGGAAAAAATCACATTATGCTTTCATCAAAAATTTATCAAGATTAACCAAATCACAACTATATAAGAGAAAATGTAAAACGTATCCTTGTAAGAGATGTCTCAACTCTTTTCACACACAAGAACGATTAAATCAACATTCAAAATATTGTCATAATCAAAAATCAACCGTAATCAATTTACCAAAAGCAGGTTCAAACATATCATTCAAAGATTTTAACAAACCTATAAAACATCAGTTTGTGATATATGCTGATTTTGAAAGTATCCTTGAAAAGACAGATACTGTTTCTCCAAATCCAAATAAATTCCACACAAAAAATATCATAAACATACTCCTTGTGGTTTCTGTTATTATATCAAATCATCTGTTGGTGATGAATACAACAAGTTAGAACTTTATTGAGGAGAAGATGCCTCAGAGGAGTTTGTAAGACGATTGGAAAAAGACTGCATAAGACTAAGAGAAATAATGGTTAAAACCTATAAACCAATGTCATTAACAAAGGGAGAGAAAAAGGAATTTAGAAAGAACAGTATCTGTCATATTTGTGAGGAGAAAATTGAGGGAGAGGTCAAAGTTAGGGATCATTGTCATCTTACTGGAAAATATAGAGGTCCATCTCATTCCTGTTGTAATCTTAATTACAAGCCCCCAAACTTTATTCCTGTCTTTCTTCACAACAACGCTCACTATGACACACATCTATTTATAAATGAACTTTCAAAGACATCTGGAGATATTTCTGCCATTCCTAACACAGATCAAAAATACATCTAATTCACAAAAAGAATTCATACATCCCCCATAACCCATATCAGATTTCTTGACACATTCAAGTTTATGGCAAGTCCATTATCTAACTTCGCATCAAATATTAAAAACTTAACGAATCTTAAATCACATTTCTCAAATTAAGAAGACATTTATCTCTTATCACAAAAGGGAATATATCGATATGACTACATGAATTCATTTGAGAAGTTTAAAGAAACACAACTTCCTTCAAGGGAAAGTTTCTATAGCAAGTTGAATAAAACTCATATTTCCGATAGAGATTATACACAAGCTAAAAAGGTTTGGGAGAAGTTTAATATAAAAAATCTTGGAGAATATCATGATTTGTATCTTAAGACTGATGTATTGTTATTGACTGATGTGTTTGAAACTTTTAGAACAGTCTGTCATCATAAAAATTCTTATGGATTAGATCCCGCTCACGATTACACAGCCCCAGGTTTGGCTTGGAATGCGATGTTAAAAATGACAAAACAATTTGGAATTAATCAGTGATATAGATATGCTTTTAATGATAGAGAAGGCTAAAAGAGGAGGAATATCTCAAGTATGTTCCAAGAGATATGCTAAAGCAAATAAATATCTTCCTGATTATAATAAGAATGAGGACAACTCTTACCTGATGTATTATGATGCTTACAATTCGTATGGGTGGGCTATGTCTCAATCTTTACCTTATGGAAAACTTCAATGGGTTAAAGAAAAACATTATGAAATAGTTTTACAAGACATTGTTGTCTCTTCTCAAAAAGAATTGGATGAAGCTGAAGTTGGATATTATTTTGGGGTTGATTTAAAATATCCAGAAGAACTTTATCACAAACATAAAGACCTACCTTATGCCACTGATAAAGAAAGGCCAAGAAAAGAATGGTTAAGTGATTACCAACAGTCATTTAATATAAAAGGTAAATCTCCAGAAAAACTACTTACAACATTAAATGATAAAGAAAGTTATGTTTTGCATCAAAAGAACTTGAAACATAATTTATCTACTGGGTTGAGAGTGAGGAAAATTCATTGGATTTTGAAATTTAATCAAAGTCTTTGGTTAGAGAAGTATATTGATTTTAATACAAAAAGGAGAACATAAGCAAAAACAGATTTTGAGAAGGACTTTTAGAAATTAATGAATAATGCTGTATTTGGAAAGACTATGGAAAATGTTCGGAATCAACAAAACATAAGACTTGCTACATCTTGGAAACAGGCTTCAAAGTTAATTAATAGACCAAGTTTTGAGCAAGCGGAGGTGTTTTCAGAGAACTTTTGTGCTATTCATTTGAAAAAAAGAGAGTATTGAAATGGATAAACCTATTTATATAGGAACATCAATTCTTGACTTGTCAAAGTCTTTAATGTATGACTGTTACTATAATAATTTAAAATCAAAGTATAAGGATAATGTGTCATTGTTATATATAGATACAGATAGTTTTATATTAGAAATTAAGACAAGTGATGTAAATGAGGATATGATTGATAACATTGATATATATGATACAAGTAATTATAAGTCAGGTGATGTGTTGTTTTCATCAAAGAATAAAAAGGTTGTTGGAAAGTTGTTAAAGATGAATTGGGTGGGAAGGTCATGAGTGAATTTATAGGATTGAGATCAAAGTCTTATGCTTTTACATACTGTATATTGAAAATAATAACATTGAAATGTGTTAGAAACTAAAGGGAATAAAAAATATATAATCAAGGAAACAATAAACTTTAAACATTATTCCAACTGTTTAACCTTAAAGAAGGACGAGTACAGAAATATGAATACAATAAGAAGTTATAAACATCAATTATATACAGAAGAGATGAATAAGAAAGCATTAGGAGCTTTTGATGATAAAATATATATTTTAGAGAATGGAATCAATAGTCTCCCTTATGGTTATAAGTATAAGTGTTAAGATATTGGGTTGGGAATTTTAACAGGCTACCGCCATCTTTTTACTAATTAATAAATGATAGAACCAAGCAATAACCAAACCAAAGAGTGGAGATGTAATCAACCTTGGTATTTAAATGGGAAACATAAAGAATGTAAGAAATATCAAATAAGTCTGATTGAAGAAATAACCGGGGTAAAGGTAGATAAAACAAATAAGCAGATAAATTTAATTACAAATAAGTTGGAGGATGTAAAGAAAAATAAAATCTTTGAATGGACTGAAAACTTTGAAGGTTATCAATTGAACAATGGGAAAACAATTTACTACAATCTCAAAATGATATGTGCCTCAGGAGGTGGTAAAATAAGAGCATTAAGAGAAGTTTATCATTTCATTTCTGCTCAACAAAGACACTTATACCAAGAACCAAATTCCAAGTTATTCTTTGTGAATATACTCGATGGAAATGAATGTTTTAAGAAAATTAAGTTATTCCCGAAAGTAGAACATGGACAAATATTGGTTGGTTCACTCTTTCAGTGGAATGAAAATATGAAAGGGAAGAAGTGCTTTAATCAGTAAGTCTCAATCTTTCATAGTCTCAATTTTACATTTGCTTTAATGGGAGGGAAGGTGGGGAGAAAATCAGTCTTCTATTTTGGGCTTTTGGGGCTTGAGTCAGAAAGTTTTTCCCTTTCCCCCCATTCATTTGAATGGGAGTCCCAGAAACCCCATTTATCATCAACTTGTAAGCCTTGCAAAGACCGTGAAGATCACTTTTAGTTTAGTTAAATTTCCAAGCTGAGTAGGCAAGTTGCTTCTTGGGAATTTTTTTTTTTTTGTATTTTTCAGATAAAAGAGCATGAAAGGATAAAAAGGCAACTTCATGACAATGGGGCTGCACATGAACAAAAACAGGTCAGGTCAGGTCAGGTATGGAAGCATGCGCCAGAGCAGCGCATCGCTGCGTCCACTTTCCACCGGTACTCCAGGGGCATCCGTCTGGTAATCCCCCCCTCCCCCCCAGGCAGATGCCTTGGCCATCCCCATCTCCTTGAGATGCCGATCAACCTGCTGCAACCACGAGGCACGTGGTCGGCCCTTTTGGCCCCCTCCACTCACAAGACTCCCTTGTTGAGAGAATCTGGTGAGCAGGATCAGCATCAGGAAAATGAGCCACATGTCCATCCAGCCGCACCTGACGCTCACGGACAATGCAAGTAACAAATCTCATTTGAGTCTCTCTCAGCAACCGCTCATTGGAATCAAAGTCTGACCAGCGATAGCCAAGGGTGCTCCGAAGAGACCTGGTACCAAAGGAATTAAGTCTCCGTCTCAGATGCCTGGCCAGAGTCCAAGTATCACATCCATAGAGCAAGACCGAAGCACCAAGGATGTGAAGACTCAGACTTTCGTCCTCCCACACAGGTACCGGCAGCGCCACACCCCATGATCCATTGAATCCATGACTCCCCAGGCCTGACCCAGACGTCTGTTGACCTCTGACTCACAGCCAGCAGAGACATGAATATTACTGCCAAGGTAAGTGAATCTCTCCACGACCTCAACATCCTCACCACAAACAGGCACAGACAGGACAGCAGCTTCCAATATGTCATTGAAAGCCTGGATCTTAGTTTTGACCCAGGAAACCCATAATCCCAGCAGCTCCGACTCCTTATACAGCACCTCGAGGGCCCCCAAAAGGATTTCTAAAGTCTCCGCAAAGATGACTGCATCATCTGCGAAATCAACGTCAGAGATCTTGACATTCCCAAATAATGCACCAGAGCTTGATCTTTCCGACATGCTCCCCATAATCCAGCCCATACAAGTGCTGAAAAGTGTGGGGGCCAGTACACACCCCTGACAAACTCCAGTAACAACTAGAAATAAGTCATTGTACCACCACATCTCGCAGCACTCTCAGTACCAGAGTACAATTCAGACATCAGATCGATCAGTTTTGGTGGCACCCCACGAAGACCAACAATCCTCCAGAGGACATCCCAATTCACTGAATCAAACGCTTTGCAGAGATCAACATAGGCTGCAATTAGCCCCTGCTGAAACTCTTTTCTGCTTTTGGTGAGGACGCGAAGAGCAAGGTGCAGTCAATCGTTTACCTCTTTGGTGTAAAGCCTGACTGCTCTGGATGCTGGTGCACAAGCATATGGTGGCAACCCCTATCAATAATTATCTGAGCAAAGACCTTGCGTGGCACTGAGAGCAGCGCCACCCCTCGGTAGTTGTTGCAGTCTTGGTGATCACCCTTCCTTTTCCAGAGAGAGATAACAAGGCCCCTCTTCCAGTCAGTTGGGATGATGACTGTGCTCCAGGCAGAGCACAGAACTGCATGCAATGACATGAGTGCAGCATTTCCACCAGCCTTGAGAAGTTCAGCATGGATGCCACAGATCCCTGGAGCTTTACCCCATTTCAACTGGTTCACCGCAGCCTGTGTTTCCACAAACGAAGGTGGACCACAGTTGAAGGTGGTCGAGAAGGTGCTCCACAACTCTTCAGGATCTCCTAAAGCACCCAGACCCCCAAAATCTCCACTCAGCTTGTTCGCAAACTCCTCAGCTACCCTCTCATCTTTGAGCTTGCCAACATCCAGCCGAGGCTGGGATGGTACCATTCTCCTGGATTTAAGGTACAACTTAAGAGTTTCTATAACAAGGCGGTGGTCACTATTGAGGAACTGAGCACTCCGGTATCCCCTGCAGTTCTGGCGCATCCTCCAGTGATCATCAATGAGCACAAGGTCAATCTCCTTTGCCATACCGCCAGTGTTGGAATACCAAGTCCAGCGATGAGCTTGTGGGTGCTGGAACCATGAACTGGCCACTCCAATTCCATGACTTCTTGCAAAGTCAAGGAACAAAAACAAGCAAGCAAAATAATGAAGAGGGGAGAAAACATTAACCTGCAACCTGCAATATATTTTTCAATACAAAGAAAAGAATGGTAATTGAACATAAGGAATTGATTATAATTCGTATACATTGAGCAAACAGTAGTGCGTACCTTAAAAGAAGAGAAAACTTGTTTAAAAAGCAATTTTCCCCATCATTAGTAAGCCTGGATTTTGGGAGTTTAACCTGAGAGTGCTTATTGGAAGAACATCTGCACCCTGAAGGAGTTGGAGTCAGAGGACAGAGAGCAGAGAGGAGAGGTCATTAATAACAGAGGCTGCCAACCTGTCTGTGGTGTGTGAGGAATAGGATGTGTGCTTCTTGCCGTGTGTGTGTGTGTGTGTGTGTGTGTGTGTGTGTGTGTGTGTGTGTGTGTGTGTGTGTGTGTGTGTGTGTGTGTGCGTGCGTGCGTGCGTGCGTGCGTGCGCGCGCGTGCGTGCACATGTATTGTTATGTCCAGCTTCCTTCTTGGGACTACGGTGCAGTAATTGGTCTTTATTTTGATTTCCATGATGAACAAAAAGTTCCCCACCTCTGACGTCATGGGTCACATGGTTTGGTGCCCATATTGGATTTACTCTAAAACCTTTAAAAAATCTTCTTCTCCAGAATGGCTGCACAGATCGAGGGGAAACTTCACACATATTCCTCAAGCCTTGGGCACACCACGGTGTTCACGAATAATTCATCGGTCACATGGTTTGGCAGCCATATTGGATTGAAGGAAAATATATATTTTTTAATCTCTTCAACCCCTTCATCAATCGATGTGAAACTTCAAAATTATAGTTTAGTGGTGATTTGGAATACATGTTTTAATTTTCAATCTAATCGGACATATGGTCTGGCAGCTATTATTAATTATTTTTTTTTGAATCTGGGTTATTTTTTCTTTTCCTTTTGAATAAGGCTCACTAGGCACTGCCTGGATAGTTTTGAGGGTAGAGGAATAGCAGATGAAACCCGAATCCTGTCCAGGTTTCTCCTGATGACTTCATCTTTGCTCTTTGCATGTTCGGGTTCCTTCTTATGACTCCATTGCAAGACTGTACCTATTTAATTTGGTCTTCCTTTTGATTTGAATTTTTTTTTTTCAATCTCATTCTGAATTCAATTGAATAAAGTGGACGTAATGGTTAAGGTGTCTGATTAAAGCGGGGGTACATCAAAACGGGACGTCTTGAAACCCGGTCATTACTGCCAGCAGTTATAAAGTGGCAGTTCTCCTGTTAAGAGGGAACATCGAAAACCATTCAACAGAGGAAATTTAAACTTTACCACATGTTACATAACCATTTGATATAGCACATATTACATGGATGATGCATGCCCCCTCAGAACTTACATGGTGAATTAAACG
The DNA here is from genome assembly GCF_056783735.1 of Eptatretus burgeri. NCBI lineage: Eukaryota > Metazoa > Chordata > Myxini > Myxiniformes > Myxinidae > Eptatretus > Eptatretus burgeri. Next base: position 21,293,512 of record NC_140972.1, read on the forward strand.
GTCTAATGCCCAGAGACAATGTCACTTATTTACATTAGAAGTTAGAATCATTGTAATCTCTTTAGTATGCCTGGTATTGGATTAATGGTTTGGGTGGTGGGCTTGGGATCCTGGGATCCTGAGTTCAAATCCCACTCGGCTGTTGAATTAATACCCAGGTGGGGATGACTCTGCTTGTCATCGTTCCGAGGTCTGAAAAATGAGTACCAGCTTGCTGGTATCCTGTGACGGAGTGGTGACGCATCCAGGATTGTGCCCAATAGCCAAGGAGACTGCTCAGGCAGCACCAACGCTCTGCACAGAGTATGGTCCCAATGGATGGATGAAATCTCTTCCGCCTTTCTTCTGTACGGCTGGTGAAAATGTGAATAAGAAGACATACATTTTGGCGTTTAACGATCTATTCTGGCGTCGTTATCAGCGTTGGTTGTTATGAAAACACTGGAGAACGAGAATAAAAGCTACTTTGTAAAAACTTATGAATGTACTTGATAGCAGACTTTTCAAAGTATAATTTGTACACATTTATCTCAGAAGTGTAGACAGATGCAATAAATTTAGCACCAGAAGAGTTGCCTCGCACCAAGTCCTTCTCAAGACTCCGTGGGGTCAGTGTTCTATGAATACTATCTCATTGTTTCATGCACTTAACCTGTTTTTTTTATTTTTGGGAGTGATTGAGGCAGTGGTCTGTTGCTGATACACTGTCCAGATAAAGGGCTTGGTGGAAGAAATGTTGTATGCTTTTAACAGGATTGCCCAGAAGGGGGGTAGTGATGTGCTAGTGATGATTATAATCTGTGTCTGGGCAATGTTACAATCACTGCTCGATGGATGATAGGTGAAAAGCAAAATTGAAAACTTTGGAAATAATTATACTTGTAAAACTGATCAAAGCAATGAATCCCATCCCAATGAAGCATTTATTTGAGGTATATATATATATATATATATATATATATATATATATATATATATATATATATATATATATATATGTTCAGAAGACAAACCTAAAATCTTTGCTTTGTTCCTGTGACTCCACAACCAAAAGTGCAATGGCTTTCACATTGCACAAAACAAATATGAGCCATTTCATGTTCCTTGATTCACCTGTAGATGAACATCATGCATTTTCATCCTACTCATTCACCTTCAACCTAATTACACTCAACTGACAATAGTGACCTGACCAGGAGACTTGCTTGTTCACTTCACCTGGGATATTATTATCCAGCTAATTTCGTGAAATGATGGTAAGTGTATTCCAAGTTGATAATTTATTGTTATAATGAGACTGCATTCGAAAGGTGTACACTTGATGTATAATCTGTGAATAAAAAAACTGCACCTCCAGATGAGCACAATATGAATGTTAGTGATCACTAAATAAAAGTTTGTTTATTAAGTGGTAGAAATAAATATCCATTCCAATGTTACTCCAATTCAAAATTACATTCCTTCCCTCATAAAATCGATTCATACTCGATACTGCTCAAGAACAAACAGAGTTCTTGAACTCTCTCTTCACTTAAAAGGCCAAGATTCTAAATCTGTCCCTTTCTGTATTAACAGCACCTTTTTTATTTTTTGGATACCATGTTGAGGCTCATGTCAGAGCAAATACACAGAAACATAAAATCAGGCAGGAGACAAGAGGGGTGGGAAAGGGAAGCACAAAACAGTGGGGAACAGAGACAATAGGAGATCTTTGGACGAGAGAGGGATAGGGTGGGGAACACAGGGAAACAAGATGGACACTACAGGGACTTTCAGGAAGGAAAGCAGGGAATGTGAAATAGATGGGTTTGGGGTGGATTTACGGAGGTAGTAAAGATGAAGATTTTGGATGGGGGAAGATTTTAACGGAAGATATGAGATGTGATGGTGGTGAACGGCTGGTTTGAAGACTTGGAGCGAAGAGTGAGATTAAAGAGAGTGTGGGAGTTTTTTCAAGAGGTGGGAAAAAAGAGGAATGAAAGAGTGAAGGTGAGCAGTGATTCTTGATTTTGGCAGTTTCCCAAGAAGGGGGTTGCTGGCAGACCTTGAGCGCCCTGCAGAAATATTATGGGGACAGAGCAGGGGGTGCAAGGCCGGAGAGGAGTCGGTAGAAGACAGAAAGACCACCGACCTACCTGTGGTGAGAGAGTGAGAGACCCAAAGACTCTGCTCTATCGAGGGAGATGCCAATGATCCTAAAAGCCTTGGTTTCCCCGGCATGAGGTCGAGCTAGGTGTGAGGCAGGAGCACCAGCCGAGAGGGGAGTGCAGTCCTCCATCAAGATGCGGATGAAAGCTTTGTGGTTAAGAGCTCAGGTGTGCCAAGCAAGGACTTTTCATGACATAGGATGCCCACTCGGCGACTGGCTTTGGAGGCTAGCTTGGAAATGTGGCTTTCCCAGGAAAGAACATAGCAGAAAGTGAGGCCCAAAATCTTGAGTGACTGAACTTCTTCAAGATGATTGTTGAGAATGTAGATTTTGGTGAGACATCGTGAGGATGTGAGATCTGTCAGGATTGAAGGACATGTTCCAAGTGTTTGAGCAGCTTGTGATTTCATCCAGGTCTGCAGAGTGTGAAGAGGCTGTTGTCTGCCAATCTGAGGGATGAGAGATGGTACGGCAGAGAGTGGAGTCATCAGCAAAGAGATAAATAGGATTTTACAGTTGGTGAGATCATTGAGGAAGATTAGAAAAAGTACAGGGCCCATTACACTGCCTTGAGGAACTCCAGCCTATCTCTCTTCTCTTTCACAGGTCCTTCTTCAATGGGAAACTTCTTCCTTCTCGGAAAGTTGCAAACATCACTCTTATCAATAAGAGATGTTCCAAAGCAGATCCTCGCAACTACAGACCTATTAGCCTTGTTCTGCTTCATTAGCAAAGTAATGGAGTCTGTTATTGTAGCTGACCTCAGGTGCTATATCTTCTCTAACTTTCTCATCTCTGACAATTAGTTTGGCTTCTGACCTTGCCATTCCAACTTGGATATGCTGCTGCTTTGGCACAGCAGTTGATGGATACTATTAACCACAAGCAACAATTTAGGGCCTTCTCTCTGGATATCTCTGGAGTCTTTCCGACTATCAGGCATCCAGCTCTGATTTCCAAGTTGTCTTCATTTGGTATTCAGGACTCGTGCTCAAGTGGTTGTCTGATTTCCTCTCAAGCAGAAACAGCAGGTGGTCCTTGATTTTTCTCCTTTCCCATTAAGCTGGTGTTCCACAAAGCAGCATCTTAGGACCTACATTATTCATGTGAGAGAACTTTGGTGCAGGAGGAGGTCATTCAGCAAATAATGCTTGTGCTACACCAACATCAGATACCATCACCCATCCACACACAAACTACCTACAAGTCCTGGTAATGTCTCTGTACCTCTCTATCTCCAACGGATCGTGATACGTATCTTATTTCAAATTAAACCTGTCAAGTCTTTCTGCTGCCACTACCTTATGAGGGAGGCCATTCTGTGCATAAACTACTATCCGAGTGAAAGAATCTTGCCTTATTACTGTCATAACTCTCCTCTTTTTTTACTCTCAGCCTCCAGTCCCTGATCTATCACTGCATGTTCTGCTGAAAAACTATTCTGCACTTATTTTCTTTACCCTTCATTATCTTAAACGTCTCGATCAAATCCCCTTATAATCGCCTCCCTTCTAATTTCAGCCGCTCCTTATAGGTTGGTGTATCTAGCTCGGGATAAATCTCGTTGTTCTACGCTGAACCCTCTCTTCAGCAGCTGTCCTTCCTCAAATTTGGTGTCTAAATTCCACAAAAATATTCAAGATTAGGCCCCTCTGCCATATCCGATGGTAGTTTGTGAACCAGTACCTCTTTTTCATTCAGCTCCTCTATGAGCATGGAGCGTTTTTCACTGATGTGCTGAAATAAGGCTGGCGCAGGAAGATGTCACACTTCAACTTATTCACATTTTTGTTTCCATTTTTTTTTGTAAAATTGTTGAATATGGAAATGGATGCAAATCAAAAGAGAACAAATTGAGTTGTTATGGGACGGGCTAGAAATAGATTGGTTGGGGTTGCATCACATGACTCCCACTTCTATGACAGGTTTGGTGAGGTTTCTGTGATTTATTGTTGATAATCTTAAAACAAGTATTTGACACTAGTGTCTGCAACTATTGTGGTTAATGTGACCTTAAATTGTATATTGATGCATTTTCTAACCAAACATGACATAATGGTTTTTATTTATTTATTTTTGTGATGTGTGCAGGATTTTGTGGTTTATGAACCGTTCGGACACATCGCAGCAAAGGCTTTTACTTCCGGCAGATAAGGAACCATTGCACTACGGCAGTATTCAGAGCACCTGATAAACAAGGGAAACGACGTGTGCGTGTGTGTGTGTGTGTGTGTGTGTGTGTGTGTTTGTGAGAGAGTGTGTGTTTGTGCGTGTGTGTGCATGCACCTCAGTGCCTCAATGTGAACATGACCATCACATCGAGGTTTTCTGTAAACTTTTGTATGAAAATGTATTTTCTTTTTGCAAGCCATTTTAGGCTTGCAAAATTGAAAATGAGGATATATTCTGCTGTGTTTTTGTTGTGCCTTTCATTTGTAAATTTGCTCTTTCAGCTCCACATGGCATTTTTCATTGGGATTCAAAACACCGAATGCGGTCAGCATTTACGTTTTTACGTTTTTCTGACTTCTGCAGAAGCTGACCTAATGCGGTCAGCATTTACGTTTTTCAAACAATGTTATTTTTTTTCTTGGAGGTGAGGTGGATAGCAGAGGGGTGGTGATCAGATACAGGAAAGTATTGATACTTGCAAAGATTGGGCAGAAGATTGGCAGATGGAATTTAACCTGAACAAGTGTAAAGTGTTGGGGATGGGAAAGAATAATGAAAATAGAGAAAAAAAAAGTCATTTTTTTTATTTTTAGCTCGTCTGTTCGAAGAACAGAGAGCTATAGCGATACCCCTGGCGTGAGCATGAGCGTAAGCGTGAAAATGTTAAAGTTTTTGGTGCAAGCTATTTTTTCCTTTCTAATGTTTTATCTACCACACTATTTTTTATACACCCGATATATATCGGGGCGTATTATGTGATACCGGTCGTCCGTCCGTCCGTCCGTCTCTGTCTGTCTGTCTGTCTGTCTGTCTGTCCGTCCGTCCGTCTATTCCTGTCCGCACTCTAACTCCCAAAGTTTTCAACTTTCACGTTTCATATTTGGTAAATAGGCACAGACTGTGAAGACAGTGTGTCGAGACATACGTTCATCATCTAAAGTGGTTGCCATGGCAACCAGGATGCTGTTTTCCATCCGTTCCTGTCCGCACTCTAACTCCCAAAGTTTTCAAGTTTCATATTTGTTACATAGGTACAGACTGTGGAGACGGTGTGTCATGACATACATTCGTCATCTAAAGTGGTTGCCATGGCAACCAGGATGCTGTTTTCCATCCATTCCTGTCCGTACTCTAACTCCCAAAGTTTTAAACTTTCACGTTTCATATTTGGTACCAAGGTACAGACTGTGGAGACTGTGTGTCACGACATACGTTTGTCATCTAAACTGGTTGCCATGGCAACCGGGATGCTGTTTTCCATCCGTTCCTGTCCGCACTCAAACTCCCAAAGTTTTCAACTTTCACGTTTCATATTTGGTACATAGTGGTACCAAGGTACAGACTGGAGACTGTGTGTCACGACATACATTCGTCATCTAAACTGGTTTCCATGGCAACCGGGATGCTGCTTTCCATCCATTCCTGTCCGCACTCAAACTCCCAAAGTTTTCAACTTTCACGTTTCATATTTGGTACATAGGTACAGACTGTGGAGACGGTGTGTCGAGACATACGTTCGTCATCTAAAGTGGTTGCCATGGCAACCAGGATGCTGTTTTCCATGTCGTACCACAATTCTGTATATACCTTCTTGCTCGGGCGTATATTGTGCTCACTTGCGCTCTTGTTCCTGATTACAATATACAAATACATATATTGCTTTAAAATTATTTGGATCAGACTTCACTGCAATGCTTTATAAAAAATATTAATTTTAGACGAGTCTTTTAAAAACGATAAATGTATAAACAGGCGAGCATTGTGTGGCTTTGACACCAACTCTGGTAGAAAATATTAGTTTAAAAAATGTGTTTGTTAGTTTTTAGTGATCACAGACAGAGAGATCTTGCTACGGGGTTGGGATTCACAACGACTCTAACACCATCACTAAAATAGACAGCACCTCAGCACCCCCACTCAAAATACCATCCTGCACGCCTGCGCGTTGGACTGTGAATTGCCATCTGCTCGACTGCTTTGCTTCTTTTATGATGTGACGTATCACCTTGGGAAACGAAATCGCACTGCACACTGTCTATCTACATTGCCTCTGCCGACCAGTTGTGACGCAGAGGAGGAACCTGAGCTGATTGCCGCTATTTTGGCTGCCCGAACTGCTCTGTCTGTAAGTGAGTTCTCTGCTGCCTGTGAAACCCGCTCGGAATTGTGTTTGCTGCGTGCCCAGATCGGGAAAGGCTGGCCAAACTCAAGGAAAGCAGTTGCACCTGAGCTTGCTTCATACTTCGCTGTCCATCATGAACAATGCATATGTGTTGCGAGCGACCTGTTGATTGTACAGCTGCCGTTGCGTAACAAAGTGGTCAACCTGGCACATGAAAGTCACCGGGCAATCGTGCGCACTAAAGAGCGCCTCCATTACCTTTACTGGTGGCCCCAGATGGAGAGTCTTGTGCAATCTATTACATCGTCTTGCGTGTCTTGCCAACTGAGCAACAAAACTGCAAAAACCTTCCCTGTTCGGCAGCAGCCAGTCGACTGCCTGAGGGACCATGGCAGAAGGTGGCAATAGAGATTGTTGGACCGTTCGAACTTGGCACATGGGATTGCCGCAATGCCATCACCCTGATCGACGATTACAGTAAGTGGCCTGAGTTGGCATTTACTTCAAGTGTCACCAGAGAGGTCGTTACTGCTTTCCTGTGCTCTGTTTTCAGTTTAAATGGTAATCTCCATTGGATTGTCACTGACAATGGACCACAATTCACTTCCACTGCTTTCTCTCAGTTTTTGGAAGAGAGAGAAATATGGCAAAGTCGCTCCAGCGTCTACTACCTCCAAGCTAATGGTGCTGTGGAAAGGTTTAACAGAGTGCTGAGGGAGTGTATACAGAATGTGTAACGAGAATGTAAACCTTGGAAACCTGCGGTGATGGAATTCCTTCAAAGTTACAGGGCAATGCCACAGGCCACTACTGGTGTGTCGCCATTCGAGTTGCTCCACAAAAGGAAGATGCGCACCAAGCTGAACATCTTTCCAGTCGTCAGTGATTCCGAACCACTCCTGAATGTGAGAGACACCATTGTGAAAAGACAGACAAAAAGCAAGGAGTGCACCGACCAAAGAAGGGGAGCGACGATTCTGACATTTCAACCACGAGGGATTATGGGCAAGTATAGAAACCTGTGCATGTGAGGAAAGGGACTACAAAATACACTGATCCTATGCTGATTCAGGAGAAAATAGGACCAGGTACAGACGTACTCGGTGATGGGAAGAAATGGAACGCATCACACCTGGCCATCTATCCAGAGACAGGAATAACGCCGGTCACAGAGAGAAATGAAAGGAATGAAACGGTTACAAATCCAGCACGTTCATGAGGGTTAGAAGACCACCTGCTTGGCTCAAAGATTTTGAGAGATACTCAGATTAGTGTGAGAGCAGCGAAGTCAATGTTACATGGTCATGTACTACTCAATGTGAAAAATTACAATTTCGTTGCTTACATTTAATATTGTTGCGGACCCGGGGGTCGGGAGGGAGAAGACCATGAGGGGGGAATTTGTGTTGGGTTCCCACCAGACTCTCTGGAATCGCAGGCCGTCGCACACAAATAACTTTGTGATGCGGCAGGTCGCGCATCGACTGTGAATGCTGATAACTGATAAACCAGGTGACTTCGGGTCCTCCGTCTAATAAATACCGTTTCCCCAATGGTCACATGATCTAATTTCCAGGAGAAAAGCCCTCGGTATGCCTTGTTCAAATCGGATTACCTGACCGGATCAGATGCAGCTGAGCGTAACTGCCCAAGGATGTACCGGCTAGAAAAACAAATCGTTGGGGGATAACGTCCCGGCAAGGCAAGGATACGAACCATGCTGGACCAATGAAGGAAAAGAGGAAAACGAGCTGGGAACATTTCTATACAAGAATTTATTTACAATCAAACGAGGAAAGGTATGTGGTACAGTAAATTGAGTTTATTGGTATTTAAAGCAGGGATAGCAAGAAATTTGTAGGGTGCGACAAAAGGAAAGCAATTTACAAAAGCAGACACAGAGCAGACTTATCCCATTATCACTTCTACAATCTTAACGTATGCTACGACAGGAGCCATGACACACACACACACACACACACACACACACACACACACACACACACACACACACACACACACACACACACACACACACACACACACACACACACACACACACACACCCGAGGAAGATGAGACAGTCAGAAAGAAAGAGAGCAGATGAGGATAAACGGTCTTGTAATACCTGGCACGGTCGGCTGACCAACGCAACCCAGTATGCTTTGGGGGAGGTAGGAGGGAGAAATACTGGTGTCTAAGGTGTGGGAGTGGGAGGTGTGATGTCGTGCCAGAGGAAACTGTGATTGCGAGTCAGCAGGATGCTCCCCCATGTGTCCAAAGGGGATGAGATAGAGGGGCGGAAAGAGAGAGGAGAGAATACGCGTGAGGCGACACCCCAACCTAGTCGTGTATAAGTCTGCGAGTGCAGTGCGCATCTCCGTGGGATGCTCCGCTTGAGCATTCCCACCTCGAGAGTTGGTGCGTTATCTTCAGCTTAGTCACTTTGCCGGGGCTCGTGGCAACATGCACTCCGCACTGGTCCTCTGGAATAAGCACGTCTCAGTCGCACACCAGCCGTGAGTGAAGGGCCAGCGACAGGCAGAGGCAATGAGGAGCAGTGAAGAAGAGGGCAAAGCAGAGAGGTGAAGAAGAGGCCGAGCGGTTCCACGATCCGCCTTTTATAAGCCCTGGGCAATTGGTGGGGTGACGACCCGTAGCGACGCGCTGTGACCCGAATCCCACTTCTCTATTAGACCCCAGCAGCCCTAGCCACGACCCGCCAGGCTCCTGGGGCCGGAAGCGGTCTCATTCGCACATCCGGCGTGACACGGCCTGGAGCTCCTGTACTAAACTCCCGGATTGCTCTTCCCGCAACCCCCCCCCCCTCGCTACCCGTCTTGCCGTGTTCTGGCGACTGGACAAGGGTCGTATCAATTCCGCGTGCCCACCCGGGACACCCCCGGCGAGATGCGGTTAGTGCTACTAACGTCCGTTGCTCGTCCCCGCATCACACGGTCCGAGTACCCTGAGCCGTGCAGCACACCTCTGTTTAGTGGCAAATTGTATCGATACAGAGATGCGAGGAGGTGCGGGAATATTTTCTCTGTGTGCGGGAAGTGTTGGTGGCCGAGGTGGTGAGTTTTTGGTGAGCGAGGGGTGAGCAAGGTGAGATGCTGTTGGAAATTGGCGCACAGATATGAATGAAATAATGGCATGCCATGCGTGTGCCGTACAGTGTTTGTTCTAATGTTGATTCTCTCACGGGATGCTGCGTGGTGTGTTTGCTATTCATTTTGCATGTCGTGTGTGCTTGCTTGCTTGACTTGTACCATGTCTGAAAGTAAAGGGTTGGAATAGAAATCAGTATAGAAGATAGAGAGATTGTTAATAGAACTAGCTTTCAGACCCACGCAACGCACGTCGTCCCGTCAACTCACTAGACATGAGGGGAAGGTCTGACTGCATGAAAACGAACGAAATAACTACCTGGGGATCACTGTATGTTGGGTGCCATTGCCTTGGAGGCATGCGTTTTGCAGAATTGCAACAATATTATTTTGAGTGATTGTGGGCAATGTTCTCCAATTTCATGATAATTAAACAGAACATTGATTCGAGTGTGAAGGTATCAAGTGATGACATCATTACTGTATTGTACATTATGTTTTTCTTGTTTCTTTCCTTCCCATTTCATAATTCAATTCAGAATTATCTAAATGTTTTCAAAAAAAGGGGCATGTTGTGTCCAGTTCGTATAATTACGATGAAAAGTGAAAATGCTAATTCCACTTTGGACACATGAGGGCCTTTCACAATACCATATGGTAATGAGTGAAGAAGAAGAGGAGTATAGCGATATGGCAGAGATGGAATAAAGCATGTTGTTGTACTCCTGTGGTCCGGACATGATTCTTCTCAAAACGCAACCTCACCTGCCGGCTTTGAATCCTGAGACTGTGATAAAAAGGCGTGAGATGAAATGCTATCACCATGTCAGTACTTGTAATGGTAGATGCCACACAGTTTAATGTGAACCACAAACAGCACTCAATCAAGATGGAGCCTCTTCACGCGCATGCGCAAGAGTACCCCTCTATGTCATACTATTACAGTTGAACAATCATCCCACACTGGCGTATGATCATCATGGTATCTCCCGTGATGAGGCTGATTATTTGGGTCTCTCACTCTCTCACCGCAGGCAGGTCGGTGGTCTTTCTGTCTTCTACCGCCTCCTCTCTGTCTTTGCGCCCCCCCCCCACCTTCTCTGTCTGTGCTCTCTCACTCTGTTTCCGCAGGGTACTCAAGGTCTGCCAGCAACCCCCTTCTGGTGAAAGTGCCAAAATGAAGAATCACCGCTCACTTTCACTCTTCCATTCCTCTTTTTCCCACCCCTGGAACAAACTCCCACACTCTCTTCAATCCCTCTCCTCCCTTCAAGCCTTCAAAAACAGCCGTTCACCACCACCTCTTATCCTCCCCCATTCTGAACCATGATCTTTTCTACCCCCACGAATCCACCCCAAACCCACCTCCTTCAAATTCCGTTTTCCTTCCTGAAATTCCCTGCAGTGTTCATCTTGTTCACCACATGTACCCCATCCCTCTCCCTTCCATAGTTCTCCTCATGCCCCTGTTCTCTAGTTTTGCCTACCTCTCCCAACCCCTCTTCTCTCCTGCTCCCTTTGTTATACGTTATGTGTTAGCTCTTATATGAGCCTCGACTAAAGATACAGAAACAATTGAGAGGATCTGCTCACAGGCATTACAATCAGCACTGTACATGTATACAATATGTATTACAATTACCGATCATACCAAACCTATTAGCAGTCCTGCCAGTATCCGTGGACTGGACGGTTGTTCTACATCAGTGGTTCCCAACCTGTGGTACGCGAGGGCCTTCCAGGTGGTTCGCGAGCACTTTTGGGCTCAACCTTTAAAAAAAATTATTTGGCCTGATACATCTGGGAACCCTGACACACAGCAAAGACGAAGCACAAGGAATGCTCTCCTATGAACTTCTGGGTGACGATGGCCTCCTCGTACCCGACACTAGCCCGTCACGCTGTTCCCCAGCTACTGATTTTCCCCCTCTACGTGGGAGTGCGAGCAGAGGTTCTCAGCCATGATGACCATAAAGTCAAAGAGCCGGAACCGTCTTGCTGCGCCCAAGCATGATTTCCGATGTGCTGTGAGCAAAGTTATGCCCCGCATCGACCAGCTGGTGGAGAAGAAACAGATGCAGCCCTTGCATAAAATTTTGTTCTTTGTTGACAGTTAGTTCATTTGTGTGTTCTACTTGTGAATAAATTGATATCTTTTATGCAATTGAGTTTTTCTGGAACCAGGTGGTACGCGGCGAGGGTATGGGACCTCCAGGTGGTACTCGATCAGAAAAAGGTTGGGAACCACTGGTTTCCACTATCCCAAACTATAAAAGGAGCCGTGTCTGTCCATTTGTTTGTTTGTGTGTTATAAACTTGAGAACGGATGAATGGATTTCAATAAATCGAACTGCCGTGGCTTCAGGGAACTCCCGGGAAGGTTTGTGACGAAAAAACAGGTTTTTTTTTATTATTATTATTTTTTAGATCCTCGTGGAGGATCTCTAAGTCTTACTCACGTTGTTGTTCTTCATCTTCTTCTTGTGGACTTTTTTGTTTCACAGCCTACAGTTTTCATCGAAACTTCCTGAAACTTGGCGTATATATGTAAAAATACCCTGCGCAGACAGTAACCATCTCCGATTTTGAAAATTCCTCCGAGAAAAAAAAGTTATGACGTCAAAATATCTCCGCTAATGGAAATCGCCGAAAAAATTATCTCCGAGACTTAGCAAGCTTTTTGAATTCTGTTTGCGGTAATCGAACAGGGCATGAGCAGAGATGAATTACCGCACATATGTTACTGATGTAACATATCAGTTATATGATGTAACATATCAATATATGATGTAACATATCAATAGGAATGACGTCATATCAATTTTTATGACGTCATTCCTATTTTTTGACAATTTTAGATCCTCTTGGAGGATTTCTAAGTCTTACTCACGTTGTTGTTCTTCTTGTGGACTTTTTTGTTTCACAGCCTACAGTTTTCATCGAAACTTCCTGAAACTTGGCGTATATATGTAAAAATATCCTGCGCAGACAGTAACCATCTCCGATTTTGAAAATTCCGCCGAGAAAAAAGTTATGACGTCAAAATATCTCCACGAATGGAAATCGCCGAAAAAATGATCTCCTAGACTTGGCAAGCTTTTTGAATTCTGTTTGCGGGAATCGAACAGGGCATGAGCAGAGATGAATTACCGCACATACGATACATCACTATGACATATCCTGGTGTTGGCGCAGTGGTTAGGGCAGCGGCTTGGGATCCAAGAGGTCCTGAGTTCAAGCCCCGTTGAGCCACTGAATTAATACACCAGGGGGTTGACTCAGCCTGTCATCCTTCCGAGGTCGGCGAAATGAGTACCAGTGTACTGGGCCGGTGTATACCCTGGTTAAAAAATAGGTGTACCATATCCCTGTGTCGTGATAGGCGACCAGGGTTGCGTCAGGAAGGGCATCCGGCATAAAACATGTGCCAAATCACAATGCGGATCATACGGATGATCCGCTGTGGCGACCCCTAACGGGAGCAGCCGAAAGAAGAAGAAGAAGATGTTACATCACTATGACGTCATATTATTTTTTTATGACGTCATTCCTATTTTTTGACATTTTTTGTTTCACAACCCAGAGTTTTCATCGGATCTTCGTGAAACTTGCCATGTATATGCAGAAAGCCCACGGGCAGGCAGAAACCAGCTCCGATTTTGGAAATTCTTCCGAGAAAAAAAGTTGACGTCATAATATCGCCGCGAATGGAAATCGCCGGTACCATTATCTCCGAAACTAGGCAAGCTGTTTGAATTTTGTTTGCGGGAATCAAGCCGGGCATTAGCACAGATAATTTATCGCAAACCTGATACATCACAATGACGTCATATTCGTTTTTATGACGTCATCATTAAGAGGACGAGGATCTTAGCTCATTTGAGCTTGTTTAAATTGTTCAGGGTGCCGGTGATAGTTCGCCTACTCTTCGCGAAGCACATCGTGGGATATTTAACGTCCACCAACTAATGCCAGAAGACGGGAGGCCCAGTTTAAGCACCGTGTGAGGGATGGCACAGAGCACCAAGATGACAGTTTATAGCAGGGTCGGGATTCGAACCCTGGCAAGAGAGCTCAGATCGGCGAGTGTGCACCTCTCGTCGAGGCCATCCTGCGAGTATATACAAACATCTCATTTTCATTTCAACCTCCCAAACGAACTGTCAAACATCGGGAAATCGTGACCTCTTCTTTCCGACTCTGATCCAATTTGCCAGCACTTCACTCAACCGTTTGTGCGTACAATTCGGAAAACTGAGGGTGTATATGATGAAACGTCGTTAACTTTTCCCTCTTTAGATTTTATTTTGCATCTCTGCGTCAAAACATTAAATGTTTAATTATGGAATTTAAAGTACACGCGAAAGAGCAATAAATTATAAAATAAATAAATGGAAAAAAAAAGAAACGTGACGTCGACTTCAGGGAGAAAGCGGAAATGACGTAATTGGGCCTAGAGCTTGCGAAGCGTTGACTTGCGTTTTTCACTGGAGTTGCAAGTTGAGGATAATTCTCTGACAAGGTGTGCATGGAGTGGTTGTGATGTCGGTAGTTGTTGACGAGTTCGGTTCCTTCGAGCTGCTTGTCGTGTTTCTATTTGTCGACGTTTTCGCACAGTGCGGCCCTTGGTTACGACATGTTTTATGGACGGGCCTCGACTAGGTCGACCGAGCTCGTCGAATAGCATTAGGCTGAGGCGATACGTGCTTCACAATTTAATGACTTATCGGGCCGATTATGATCATTAATGGTTATTATAATTGTTTTATGACGTTGTGAAATGTTTATTTTTGGTTTTTTTAACCAAGTTTTACAGCATCCACTGAATTAGGCCCGTGTTCCTCGTTTGGTGTGTCCAGCACGTTTATACTGACATTTTTTTTTTTAATGAAATAGAACGAACAACCGGAGAGAATTTATAAAATATCCTGAAAAATATGTACAGGAATCCGAACAACGTGGGGTTGAGAGTTCGACCATATTGTTCATGGTTTTTGTTGTCGTTTTGGTTCTTTGTTTCACGTGGACGTGTTATCTGTTATCGATATAACGAACTCTTTGTTCGTTAAATGTAATCATATCCGAGACGCACTTCAAACGGAGCATCGGCTGCTGCTCTTTTCAACGTGTACATCAAGTTATTTAATCTGGATCGTTTCGCCAATCGTCTTGGTGTGTGTGTGTGTGTGTGTATATGTATATATATATATATATATATATATATATATATATATATATATATATATATATATATATATATATATATATATATATATATACCTATAATTCCAGCTGTGTGTCTGTGACCGCTGTTTCTCGACAACCTCTGGTCCGATCTAATTGAAACTTGCCAGGTATATTGCTGGGGACCTGAGGATGTGCCTTTTCAAGGTTTGATATTAATCGGATAAGTGCTTCCCAAGTTATGGCCATTTATTTACCAAGCCAATGACAGGACACGGTGCTATGACATTGCAATTTTTTTTTGCACATACGGCCACACGAGAGCAAAGGAACGGCCTGTGTGGTTGTTTCTGGCACGCGGTTTGAAATTATTTTTTTTTTCACGTATGGTCACGTACACTAGTATATATTAAATATAATCATATCCAAGAATCACTTCAAACAGAGCATCGGCTGCTGCTCCTTTGAAGGTGTATATCAAGTTATTTCATCTGGATTGTTTCGCCAATCGTCTTGGTATATATATATATATATATATATATATATATATATATATATATATATATATATATATATATATATATATATATATATATATATATATATATATTTCTCTTTCTAGTTATAAAATAATCTGCGGTGATGAAAAGTGAATATTTAAACTTGTTCGTTTGCGTTTTGCCGTAATTACATTTCTCATTGCAAACGTGAAAACAATGTATTTAATATGGAATAGGCAAAGCCCAGAAGCGAACGTTGAATTCTTCTTACATTCGCTTCTTATATATATCAAATTAAACAGTCTTTTTGCTATGAAAAAATAAATATTACCTTAACATTACCTTCACGACAACAACGACACCGCCGAGAACAGGATCTCATCTAAAAAAAAAATACTAGAAGTGAACGTAGAATTCTTCTTACATTCGCTTCTTAAATATATCAAATTAAACAGTCTTTTTGCGATAAAAAAATAAATATTACCTCAACATAGGAAACCTCAACCTTCACAACAACAACTACACCGCCTTGAACAGGATCTCATCTAAAAATAAAAAAATACCAGAAGTGAATGTAGAATTCTTCTTGCATTCGCTTCTGACTTGACCTACAACGTGTTCACAACTGCATACGCAATTTCCGGTTACTTCGGCCTGGATTCTGAATCGGCGATCAAATAACGTAAATCACGATTAAAAATTATTTGTTGATGATGCGGGAGATATCTTTATTAAAATCAGTGGAGGAAATATACACCATGTCTGATATTATTTGGGTATTTCATGTTTCCGACGATGCCTTTATCTCCCGGCATGCATCATTCCCCATGACAAAAACCGGAAACAAAAAAAAAACAAACAAAAACAAAAACTGAAGCAAAAGGGTCATAGCCAACGACACGTGTTCACAATTGCCAGGGTATTGTGTTGTTTTTTTGTTTCCTATTCTCTCGTGCACGCGTTAAGTAATATTCACAAGATAGAAATAAAACCCAATCGTGTTTATACACCGCACAGCGTTTAACAACAGCCGGAAGCAAAAGGTGATAGCTAACGACACGGATTCCAAATAGCCAGGGGTATTGTGTTGTTGTTGTTGTTTTCTATTCTCTCACGTGTACGCGTTAAGTATTAAGCTCACTTCGTTTGCTATTACCTCCGCGAGCAAAGGTGAAGGTGGTTATTTTTTTTCACCCCTTTCTGTCTGTTTTGTCAATCTGTTTGCGTACTCGATATCTGAATTAGTTGGGGACGGATCCGGATGAAATTTTGTGGACAGGTTGGGTGTGTGACGAGGATAAAATGATTCGATTTTTGTTGAAGATCCAGATCCAACCGACAATTTTTTTTCAGTGATTCTTCACCGGTTGGACACAGGACCGAAAACGATGTATTGCACGATATCTCAAAAGTTGTGGATGGATTCGGACGAAACTTGGTGGACAGGTTGAGTGTGTTGCAAGGACGAATGGATTCGATTTTGGTGAAGATCCGAATCCGACTACTGGAATTTGTTAAGTGATTCTTCACCATTGAGCGATGGGGCTAAAAAACGGTACATAGCACGATATCTCAAAAAAAATATTGGGCCCGATATGTTCTCGTGGATCAGGCATTACGGGGCGGAGGTATGTGCTCTACCGAGTGCCCTTCTAGTTATTATTATCTACATATTACTAAAACTCTCATCTTGTATGTATGCATGTTCCTGAAATAGTCAAAATGGTACACGATAGCACAAAATTTTAGGGCCACCTGACTCAGCTCACCATTCTCCTGCGGTGTGCAGTATCAAGTTTCATTCAAATCGGGCAACGAAAAAACCTATTAAAAAATCAATTCCCGATTTAGTCAAGTACTCTTCGGGAGTATTTGATCAATGCAAACAACCTCAGCGGTATAGTTCGCTGGAGCAATCTTCTTTTTTTGAAATGATTTTTTTATCAACCGCTGTCACAACGGGAACCTCACGGGTTCACGGGTCGTCTAGTTATTATTATTATTGTCCTCTTGGTCTTCTCTTCGATGCAACGACTTTGTACTTTCTTGAAGTGTTTGAAATGAGATGGAAATAAAATTCCTCTCAACCTGTTACGCATTTGGTTATATTTATTCCTAAACAGTAGGAGTATAAGAGTGTATAGTACATACTTGACTGAACATCAATGCAATGGAGAGCCGCAGATTCTTCAACAGTATAGTATCCATGTACTTTCCTTTTGGGAGGGTTGTAGAGTGAGTGACTCGTCTCAGAAGATAAATATTTTCATGTAGAAAATTTATATATATATATATATATATATATATATATATATATATATATATATATATATATATATATATATATATATATATATATATATATATATATATATATATATATATATATATACGACCGGTCAAAAGTTTTAGAACACACCCATTTTTCCAGTTTTTCCTAAAATTTAAGCAGTTCAAGTCCAGTGAATAACCTGAAATGGGACAAAGCTAAGTGGTAACCTGCCAGAGGTTAAAAAAATGTTTTGGTTGCCAAAAACTGAAAAATAATGTAAATTTCAGAATTGTTTAAAAAAGCCTCTCTTCAGGGAACAAGTAATGGGTTAGCAACTGCAGCTGTTCTGCAGCAATGGAAGTAAGTTAAGCCTTGAAAGTTGATGCAAACAATTCCTACAGGTGTCCCAACTTTTGTTGATTAGTGACAAACCCTCTGTCTGTATAAAAGCAGTGTTGGAACAGACTGTGTTGCTCCACCCTCTGAAGCATTATTGGACAATATTGCACTGCAGGAAGTAGTATATTGCTGTCATAATGGTGAGAAAAAGACAATTAACAAATTAACAAAGGAAGACAGACAGACCATTTTCACCCTTAAAAATGTAGGTCTTTCCTTTGGAGAAATTGCAAAGAAGCCAAGGTATTTGTGAGTACAGTTTCCTACACCATCAAAAGGCACTTGGAAACTGGAGGAAACTCTGACAGGAAGAGGTCGAGCAGACCCAAAGCCACAACACAATCAAAAGAGAAGTTTTGGAGAGTCAACAACTTGCGTGATAGTCGGCTCACAGGACAGCAGCTTCAAGCACAGCTTAACACTGGTCGAAGTAAGGAAGTCTCAGTTTAAACTGAAGAGAAGACTTCGAGCCGCAGGTTTGACAGGTTGAGTGGCAGTAAGAAAGCCATTGTTAAGATGACAAAATAAGAAAAAGAGGCTTGCCTGGGCCATGAAGCACCACCAGTGTACTACTGAAAACTGGAAGAAGGTCTTATGGACCGATGAATCACAATTTGAAATCTTTGGTTCATTACGCAGTGTTTTTGTACGCCGTGGAGTCGGTGAAAGGATGGTTTCTCAGTGTGTGACACCAACTGTCAAACATGGAGGAGGAAGCGTGATGAGCTGGGGCTCTTTTGCTGGATCCAGAGTCAGTGACTTGCACAGAGTGACTGGCACCCTGAACCAAAAGGGCTACCACAGCATTTTGCAGCGCCATGCAATACCCTCTGGTCTACGCATAGTTGGTCAGGGGTTCATCCTACAGCAAGATAACGACCCAAAACATACCTCGAAGCTACGTCAGAACTACCTTAGAAGAAAAGAACAAGATTGTGGGCTTCAAATCATGGAATGGCCAGCGCAGTCTCCTGACTTAAACCCCATCGAGCTGGTTTGGGATGAATTGGACAGAATGGTGAAAGCAAAGCAACCTACAAGTGCAACACATTTGTGGGAACTTCTGCAACAGTGTTGGGAAGAACTTTCCGAACAATATTTGATTTCCATTGTAGAAAGAATGCCACGTGTATATTTGGCTGTTATATCTGCAAAAGGTGGCGACTTCGAGTCAAAAATTTAGATTAAATTTTGTTCAACAAAACGATTCCATGATTTTTTTTTTATCTACAATTGTTTATTTGTTCTATGCTTTAATTTGAGAGTGCACTGGAACATTAAACTGCTTAAATTTCAGTAACAACGAAAAATGGGGGTGTTCTAAAACTTTTGACCAGAACTGTATGTATATGTATGTATGTATGTATGTATATATATATATATATATATATGTATATATATATATATATATATATATATATATATATTATTCCTTCTGGAAGACTGATTATGGCTCGGAGTGAAAAGAAGCATGTGTGATTTCCTCATCAGCTATGGTTTTTGTGTCTCAAATTTGGCCTTCACTCTTTGATTTTTTTTTTTCATTTTGTTTTGTTTTGAACTTCAGTCCACACGCAGCATCCACTGGCTGTGTGTAGACTGACGTTTCCAGTATAATCTGTCCACTATCATTTAAATGCAAACAATATTTCTGTTGTTGGACAAAGGTCGGAGCTGATCAAGAGTCCAAAAAATGGGATAGGCATATTTCCCATGAACAAAAATTTTCAGCTTCTCCCAATGCATTGGAAAATTGTGCAACTGTAGAAACACCAATGGGTGGGGGAGGGAAGGTGGCAATTTTAAGTTAGAGGTGGCCATCCCCACTTTGGAGAATGTTCTCGAGTTCAACCAGCAAGTTTTGATGGATTTCATTCCACAAACACAGATACCTATAAAACTAAAAACGCCACTCAGGAGAGTGCATACCTCTGCCAGGCTGATTAGTTTGTTTTGTATCCCACTGATGGGCCGGATCAGGATTTGGACTTGAACCAAAATCTAATCGGTTTGTTCTCATCACCTAATCAACCCATCCATCAAGTTTTGGCTGAATTGCTCCATAACTTGTTGAGATATCGTGTTGTTTATTGTTTTTATCACTATCACTCAATGGTGAAGAATCGCTTCAAAAAATTATTGGATCCAGATTAGGATCTTCATCAAAATCGAATCGATTCATCCTTGTCACACACCAAAACCTGCCCAGCAAATTTCGTCCGAATCCGTCCACAACTTTTCAGATATCCCGCACACAGAGATAACAGACAGATGGGGGTGAAAGCATAACCTCCATCCACTTTCAGTGGGCAGAGGTGATGAAATGTTCTTGCATCAATATGGTAAAGCTTAATGCATTTCACAGAATTTGACAGCTGGATTTGGGCACTGCAATTGGCTCACAACAGGCAATGTTATAAGAGCACATATTCCGTCGGTGGAGGGCAGTTTATAGTCTGGTTGGGAATAAAACGCATGCTAGACAGCTCAAAGGTAAATACTTCTGCACCTTCCCATCATATGTGAGAGATTTGGCCAGATTGAATATTGAATCGCTTCAGTGTGAGAGGGGTTTCCTCTACTGCCCACCTCAGTCATGAGCACCCACACATGAGCTGGTGGATAAAAAAAATGATTTGTTAAATGCAGATAATACTGCTCTGTAGTTTGTGCATATATGGGTTTATTCATATGCAGCATTTGATGTGAAAGATTTATCATTGTTCTTGATGCTAAAATGTCTCCTGGGGGTTGGGGAACATTTGTTTACCATATTTTAGATTGTTCCATATCCCTTGCCCTTCCACTGCTAAGGAAATGGCTGGTAGTCCTGAAAGATCCTACTTTGATGAGGAGGCTGCGGCAGATTGTGGAATGTAAGCATCATTCATGTCTCTTTTAACTTCACTAACTTAACACCTACCCTGCTCATCTCTGTTTCCCATTTGGTCTTCTGTCAGTCACTCAACTGCTGCTTCGGTGTGATTGCTGATAATCCAATCCATTTCTCTGCCTGCAGGCCTCCCATGCATTCCTCCCATATGCCTTTCACACCTTATATTTGACTCCATTTCCCTTATTGTTTATTATTATTATTTTTGTCAACTTTTTTTTTTTTCATTATCTTGGTTATCCACAGGTACTCCCTGAATCCTCTGGGCAAGGAAGTATCTGCATCACAACAGTCAAATGATGATGATGATGATCGTCAGCCAGACAATGACTCTATTATCATGTTTGTTGGACAAATTCCTCGTACTTGGACAGAGAAGGAATTGAATGAACTGTTTGTTCCCTTTGGGGAGGTCTTTGAGATCAGCCTCGTTAAAGACTGGACCCAAAAGCCACCACAGAGCCGAGGTAAATGCGGTCTGAGTATGATTGAACACAATTTTGGAGGGCTGCATTTATTAATTATTTATTTTAAGTGTGTGAGGAAAACCTGTGTGCAAGGGAAGGTTTTAAGAATATATCAGTCAGGGTTCACACTATCCTTGAAACTCCTTGAAATTCCTGGAGAAATGGAAAAGCATTTTTCAGTACTGTAGAGTCATAGACAACTTGTCAGTCCTTGTTCCTTGTAGTTCCAAGAAGAATTGAGTAAATTTCCCAAATAGAAATAATCTGCCAGCCCTGGTTGGATTTGTTAATTTCTCGCGTGCAAAATCTGCAATGGCAGGTCACCACACGAAAGGTGTTTTTACGCATTAACAACTTATAATAACTAGAGGGGGAGCACTCTGGAGAGTGCAAAACCTCCGCTGCCAATACTGCTGGGTCACTCAAGTGAACCTTATATCTTATTCATTAAATATGATGTCAACAGTGCTGACAGAGTTATAGTTCTTTTCTCCAACATATTTTTTTTGGGGGGGGGGGGTGGTTGGAAATCACTTAAAACATGTAAAAATGCAAAATAAAAAAATTGAAATTTTGTTGAAAAAAAAGTTGCAAAATTTGTTTTTCTCAAACAATTTTTTTTTGGGGGGGGGGGTTGGAAATCACTTAAAACATGTAGAAATGCCAAAAAAATGTTTTCCTTTTTTTTGGGGGGGGGGGTTGGAAATCACTTATAACAAGTAGAAATGCAAAAAAAAAAAATTTTCTCATTTTTTTTTGGGGGGGGGGGTTGGAAATCACTTAAAATATGTAGAAATGCAAAAAAAAAATTTTCTCAAACAATTTTTTTTGGGGGGGGGGGTTGGACATCACTAAAAACATGTAGAAATCAAAAAAATTTTCTCTAACTTTTTTTGGGGGGGGACCAAGTCCAAAATCTAATGGCATGATCCTTGAACCATACCTAACCCCCCCCCCCACCAAGTTTCGTCGAAATCCGTCGAGGAGTTTTTCCGTAATACTGTTCACAAACAAACAAACAAACAAGCAGTCATAGACTGGTACTTACGAAATTGTCAGCTTGACCTCTGACCTTGTCTAATAAAAGCTGTCTCTCGAGAAGGTAGCGACGCAAACCAGAAGTTTCCACGATGATTCTGTATCAAACCATCAAAAATCGTAACGTCGACCGAAGCAAAAATCTCCATTTCTCTACGCAATTATACCTTAACGTAACTCAACAACGCGTCTGCTCGAGCGCACTGCATCATGGGACGACCCGTGACACGTCGAGTGAAATATTTCTTATACAATCTTAAAACGTCTCCAAAACATCCGATTTTTACCAGAATTTCGACAACCGAGTTTTAAGCATCCAAAGCGATCGCAAAAACCGAAGACAAAATTAAAATCGAAGTTAAAATGAACTCGTAACGTCGACTGAAGCAAAAATGTTTCTCTTTTTTTTTGGGGGGGGGGGGGTTGGAAATCACTTAAAATATGCAGAAATGAAAAAAAAAAAAATTTTTTCTCCCAAAATTTTTTTTTTTGGGGGGGGGACCAAGTCCAAAATTTGATGGCATGATCCTTGGACCATACCTAACCCCCCCCCCCACCAAGTTTCGTCGAAATCCGTCTAGGAGTTTTTCCGTAATACTGTTCACAAACAAACAAACAAACAAACAGAAAGGGGTGAAAACAGTTACCTCCATCCATCTTCGAAGATGGCAGAGGTTAATAAGGCACAGGACGACAAAAACGGAGAATCCCTGGTCAAAAGATGAACTGACATGAAAATGAACGTATAAATAAAGCACACCAGCCATCCAATATAAAAACACTTTAATACAGGAAATAAAATCTAATCAAAATGGCCGTGAGCACACAATAAAGGGTGCCAGGCTCGGTCTTGTAAAGGATACCGGCACCAGGGATTAAATGCTCCACCATAAATGGGTGTCCAGCCCACAGCTGCATCATCCAGTGGAGAGGCGAAGCATCCAGCAGGCGAAAAGATAGCGAATAAAATGTCGGGCGGCCCGGGAGATCAGCATGCTGCATGTGGAGAGTGAAGAATGTGACTGAGTCGTTTTACGACCTGACTTTGTGTCGTGCATATATTATGCAAGTGCTTCCAGAAACTCGATTAAGTAGGAATAAGCTACTTCATCTACACACTGCCAATTTTATAGAGAAAAGAAAAGCGAATTTGAAGAATGTCAAAGCTTTGCTATTATATTTTCTTGTTGTTGAAGCACGTCACCAACTGGGATTGGCTAGTGAAAGATTCCGTTCATAAGTCAAGATGCAGGGTCTGTGAAAAGGCATTCGATATTGGGAACTTAGGGGAGGGAAGTGCACTTGGGAGTCATGCGAGAGGCATGAAATACCAAAGCACGGCCTCAACATATTATTGCAAATTACCAGTCTAACTTCCGTATTACAGAATTCCTTGGCTCCAGGGCAGGTATTTATATTTCAGTTGTATTTACTTTATATGTGTTGTCTGTTTTCGCATCGTATCCAAACATTGTTTCATGCATCTAATATAAAAGGAGCTCATTCTCTGCGTGCGTGCTTCCATTTTTCAATAAATCTCCTGTAAGGGGTACCACTAATCAAGCAATAATGGTACCCTCGACGCAATTGGCAGCATAGCAATACACGCATATACATATACATATACGCAACATATAAGGTGTTGCACATACACACATGAGTAGAGTTTGTTTTCTGACATGGCCTGTGCCTATTAATACGTAGCCAGACAGTTTGGTCAAAAGAAGGAAGAGAGGAGGAGGAGGAGGACAGTGATAATTTTAATTAAATTTTATCTTGATCCTCAGTGTGTTGTTGTATATTATTTGCAATTCAGCATCTAAAAAGGCTGTGATGAATATCTGACTAACAGCCTCCCCCTTCTTCATCTCTGAGTGTGTAGCTAGGCCAGTATCTATACACCACCAAATTATATTTTTCCCATTTACGACCTTTTCTTTTTTAATAAACAATTATGCAAAGATTGATATTCCCGTTGGCGAAGCGATGGGTCTTAAATTGCAGTTTGTATTTAAAGTCTTGGAAAATATCCTTTTTCATCCTGGAACTTTGTTCTTACATGGTTGTGTGAACCACAAAAGTGTGGAGCTTCTGAAAAATAAATCTGAAAACTGATTGAGCAAGTGTAGCAGGTTTTTCCAATGTTATCACGAAAGTGAGTCGCATGCAGCTCTTTTGTAGCAGCAAGCAGCAAGAGGCACCATCAGGGTGCCCAATAGATTGCTGCATATTTTAAAAACCAATGGAATGCACTTGTATGCCTGGTGTTGGCTCAGTGGTTAGAGTGGCGGCTTGGGATCCGAGAGTCCTGAGTTCAAGCCTCGTTGCCTGCTGAATTAATTCACCAGGGGGTTGACTCAGCCTGCCATCCTTCCGAGGTCGGCAAAATGAGTATCAGCTTGCTGGGATGACCGAGTCATTCAAGTATCCTGCGTCAGAGTGGCGACCTGTCCAGGATTGTGCCCAATAGCCAAGGAGACTGCTTCGGCAGCACCAACGCTCTGTACAGAGTATGGTCCCAATGGACCTGGAATGCACTTGTACATATTTTCTTGTGCAAATGCTGTTTTTTGCCAACAGCACGGAGAGTGTACTGTTTAACTCCTGTTTGTGTTTTTTGCTAGTGACGTAGGAAATAATGTGGGCACGTTCTGAAATAGCATTGAGGAGGAAATGCTGCTTCTTTTCACCTTTATGGGTTGGTCAGAAGAATATATTGGGGAAAACCCCCAGTCATGTGATCTAGAGCTGAAAAAAAATGATGCCCTGACCAATTTTAGGTTATTTCTCTAAAATAAGCTCATGGAATGGGTTCCGGTGTCCGGCCATCTGCACGTACGTACGTCTGTTAACATTTGGCTGTAACATCTCTCAAACTACCCGACCGAGATGGACCAAATTTGGTACGATACACCAGGACAGTTAGGCCTCATGGGGTTGTGCTCCCCATCTGGATGTGCCCCTATAAAGAAGCTAACAGTGGGGTTTTCCTCCAAATATTGGTATTTTATTCAAATATCTTCTCAAAAGCTGCCAGACAGATTCAGACCAAACTGGCCATGTGATATCGTGACCATGCCCTAACATGAAGTTGTGCTCCCCCATGGCCATATCTCCCCTGGAAAGGGGGCCATGGTCTTCCTCCCTTAATCCCCCGTACCAAAACACATTTTCCT
Organism: Eptatretus burgeri; assembly: GCF_056783735.1. Lineage (NCBI taxonomy): Eukaryota > Metazoa > Chordata > Myxini > Myxiniformes > Myxinidae > Eptatretus > Eptatretus burgeri. The sequence continues at coordinate 21,318,994 of NC_140972.1, forward strand.
CTCAAACTACATGTAATGACTGAAATGGACCATATTTGGTTCGGTACATCAGAACATTCAGGTCTCATGGGGTTCTGCTCCCCATCTGGATCTTTCCCCTATAAGAGGCTGAAAAGATGTGTTTTGCCTCAAATTCAGGTAATTTATTTTTAAATCTTTTCAGAAACCGAGGGTTGATGCAGACCAATCTCTTCATGAAACACAAGGACCATGCTGTTATCTTACGTTGTGCTCCTTATGACCATACACTTCATGAAGGGGGCCATGCCCCCCCCCAATCCCTCATTTTCACCCTGTTTGTTGGGGAATTAACTGTCAGTCCCTCACAAGCTATTTTTTTTTCTTTGCTCATCAAAATGACAATTTGGTTATGATTGAATGGCAAACAAATATTATATGTATATGTGAGGAAAATTTTAGGGTGGTGGGCTTGGGATCCTTGGATCCTGAATTCAAATCTGACTTTCTGTTGAATTAATACCAGGCCAGGTAGGGTTGACTCTACCTGTTATCCTTCCGAGGTCGGCAAAATGAGTGCCAGCTTGCTGGTATTCTGTGTCGGCGTGGCGACCCTTCCAGGATTGTGTCCAATAACCAAGGAGACTGCTTAGGCAGCACCAACGCTCTGCACAGAATATGGTCCCAATGGATGGGAAAAATTATGCACCCAGATGGGGAATCAAATCCGAGTCCTCTGGGGAACTGTACCAGTGCGCTGCAATCTGAGCTATCTGGGTGACCTGCGAGCTGAGCACGCAATTCTCCCACATATAGAATTGCCACTCACTTTCCGCTGCTGCTTCCAGGACACTCACTATCAACCATAGGAGCAGTGAGGGCCTGTCCATGAGAGGGTCCCCCCCGCCCCAAGTGGGGGGGGGGACAATTGCATGATCGCTATTATTTACCACAGGGGGCATATTATACTGTTATAATTGAACAGGCAAACAAATGTATATGTGGGAAAAATTATGCACCCAGATGGGGAACCAAACCAAGGTCCTTTGGTAAACCGTTCCAGTGCTCTGCCATCTGAGCTATCTGGGTGACCAGTTAAAATATTTTTTAAAATTGTAATGGTCGTTGGTGATTGTAGAATAGTTGAGCCTTTCATGCAGGCATAATAGTTGCCCTTGTGAATGCAGGTATCCAAAAAATCAAGGATGACTTTCTGTTTGTTTTCCTTTTCCTTGATTGACGAGGAATAGTGTGTGCATGGCAACTACCCTCTAATCAACCACATTGCAAGCGGTTACAGTCACGTCACGTGTAGTCTAACACTGGATGAACCAAAGGATTATTAATTTTGCATGAATCTATGCCAGTGCGGTTAAATATTTATCGTATTCCGTGTATTCCAACGTAGCATTTATCAAATTCAGGATGACTCGTGATTTTTTGCTTTAAGCATAATCGAAAAATCTTCCAAATATCGATGCGGCAAAATAGGACAAGAAGTTTACAGACTCTCAAAATAAATAATTTATTAAACAATGGGGGACAGAATGAAATGCCAAACAAAGACAAAAGTGAAAACTCTTTCAGAAGCCACTACCCCCATTCCCTCCCCCATGGGCTCACATGCACACACATTCAAATGGGAAGTAGCAATCGTGAACCATTGATGGACGGGCTGCATTTATGCTACTGTGCACTAAGGACGCAGCACAGAGTGGCCGGGGCAGGCAGGTAAGCAGCGCAAGGTGGCTGTGACGGGCGGTGCCACAGCACGGCATGTACCCTGCATCCTTCCTTTCAAAAGTTGAGTTATTTTGGCTTGCTGTCTGAGCCTTGGAGCTTCTTGAAGTCCTGAGCATGGTCACATCCTGTTGGAGTCTAAGATCGACTCTCTCCATGTTCTGAAAGGCCAGCATGCACCTCTATTTCTCGAGGCCTCAGCCACCCCCTGTACCATTCATGCAGCACGCTGCATGTCAGCTCATAGGCTCTCTCCACGCCATGCCGCCCTATCCCTATGGTGGTGGAGGTGGCTATAAACCATCATAGAGCATCATACAGATGCTCGAGGACATAGCATTCTGATAAGACATATTAGAAATGATTATAAGAATTTTCTCCTCTTTGTTCTTTGCTCAGTTCCATGGAGGGATGAGAGATCTTACCATATTTACCATCTAATGTAGATAACGTCGTCCCCTTGCGGTGATGGTACACAGACATCTTATCAATGCATGTACCTATTTTGAGTTCAAAGTATTCAAAGAACTACCCAAAAACAAATAGTTTCTCAGACCTTAAACTACTGCCTCCTCCACCACAGACATAACAGTATTCATTTATGTCTTGCTCTTTTAATGAGCTGTGGCATCTTTATTACCGTCTCATCATTGTTGTTTGTTTGAAGTGACTTGTGTACAATCTGTCTTTCACCACCCACTAGGTTGCTGCTTTGTCACCTTCTACACTCGCAAGGCCGCAATAGAGTCACAGAATGCCCTTCACAATATAAAAATATTGCCTGGGGTACGGAGAGCGGGGAGGGTCTCGGTCTACATTTTCGTGATTTTTTTTGGCTGTTGTGCACTTTTAACACCATTTGGATGTTCCTCTTCATTATCTGTTCCCTTTGTTGCACTACATTTTGACTTGTAATGTGATGTGTTGTTTCATACCCTCAGATGTATCACCCAGTCCAGATGAAACCAGCAGATAATGAGCGAAGCACAGGTGAGTTGCCCCTGTGACAAGCAGTTGCTCTCTTTTTTTTTTTATTTTATTTTATTTTATTTTTTTTTAAGTTCTCTACGAAATAAACTCATAGATTGGGTCTCGGTGTCCTTTGACATTTGACTAAAACCACTCCTCACAAACTACATGACTGATTTTGGATGAAATTCGGTACAGTACATCAGAACAGTAAGGTCTCATGGGGTTGTGTTCCCCATCTGGATTTGCCACCAAGAAGAGGCTGAAATGTGGGGTTTCCCCTCAAATTCAGGTAATTTTTTTAAATTTTTTTGCAAAAACCGATGACCAGATGCAGACCAAACTATTCATGAAGCACATGCCATTAATTTGAGTTGTGTTCCTCATCACCGTACCACTTCAGGAGGGGGAGACTGACCCCTTCCCCCAATCGCTCATTTTCACCCCACCTGTTGGGGAAATAACTGCAGTAGATGCCACTTTATAAATCCACCATGGACCACGCCGTTTGGATTTATCAACCGGCTGTATTTATTAAAGGCCCGGTCACACCTTGACGTTTTAGCCAACGTATGCCGATTTTTGATTTTTTTTTTTTCTAAAACGCTGGCACACGTTGAATACGTTATGGGTAAGTTTTGATAACATTGAGAGTATGCTGAAAAACACTGCCATACGTCGTTGTACGCTGGCTTTAAACGTTGTACTTTTTGGTTGTCCTCAAATTTTTTCATGCTTGAAATTTCACGACGTATGCCGACGTATGACTCACACGTTCCGTTACGCTGGCCACAAGTTGTATGCACGGTCTGCAATCGTTGACAGACGTTAACACATGCTACTTGTAAGTTAATCGTAAGTTGAGACACGCCGAGGTAATGTTTAGCGTACCCGAAACTTATTTCTAACCTATGATTAACGTGTTGTTGGCACGTTATGCGATCGTTGCCACACATCGACAGACGTTACTTTTAAGTTACTCATAGGCTGAAAGACGTCGGTATAATGGATCGTCCTTGCGTTAGCATCCACGGCCACGGCCAGGACACTTATTTGCAGCATTCTTCAAACTTTTCTTCGGCATGACGAGGATGTTCACACTTCAATGTCTAGCTTGGCTATGATTCCAATTGTCCATCGGCAGCATCTATTTAAAATAGTCGAGTTTGAGCGTTTTAACACGTTCAGAAGAAACGCTTCAAATTTCCAAACCCCAGCGTTAAAAAACAAAGGCGAGTGACAGTAATTTAAATCGTTCATTGTAAACAATGAAAATAGCTGAGTGGTACCGTTTAAAAGTGGTTGAGTGTAAAAAAAATCCAATTATTGAGTGCAAGCGTCTACTTTCAATAGTGGAGATGCAGCCATTTAAATCGTTGAGTGGCAGCCTATGAATAGCAAACCCTACGTCACCAGCAAAGATAAACTGCCGCACGATATGGATAAGTTAGGCTATCGTTGGGCATAGTTTGTGAACGCCGGCTTCACGATAATTATTCGTTGGTATATCGTATCTATAAGTAATCAAAGCGCTCTATGCACATTATTAGTTCATTGTGCATTTGTCCAACCCGCTATGAATAGACCTAAATCGTAAAAACAAGCTATAGCTCATTGTTGAAAAAGCCCCATAAAAAATTAGCCGCGAAGAACTTCGAACAATGGTGAAAAGATGTCTCCTACACGCGGACACAAGGACGATCCATCATAACCCACACCCTCCCCCTCACACTCACCTACTACTGCCAACATGAACAAACTAATACTAATACTGATACTGATACTGTTACTGCTGACATGGACATCGACTCAAAAAGGACTCGAAAACACTGTTGGGTTCCCCTTTTATGAGCAGCATTTTTATATACCAGTTCCCAAAACCGCTGGGAACACGTCTTTATATGGCAGTTGTAAGCTAGAAACATGTTCATTTATTTTTTTTGTCGACCGGAAGACGGCATTGGAATACGTCTACATACGTCGATGTGTGTTGGGACTACGTAAAGAATTGGTTCAAAGCACGTCAAACATAAGTTAGAAATAAGTTTCGCGTAAAAAAGACATTACCGCGACGTGTTTCGACTTATGAGTAGCTTATAAGTAGCCTTTGTGGACGTGTGTAAGCGTCCACATATCGTGTGTAAAACTTATCCCCATCGCATGTGGAACGTGTGTCATACGCCGAGTACGTCGTGAAATTTTGAACATGTTTAAAATTTCTTGACGTACTCTACTTACTACGATGTATGATAGCGTACTTTAGCATTCTACTCATGTATACCAAACTTACTCATACCGTATTTGACGTGCCCCAACGTTTTAGAGACATTTTTCTTAGGTCGGCATACGCTGGCAAGATCGCCAAGGTGTGACCGCGATGTTGACACTTCCATTTCTACGGCAGTTGTGATTCGAATCGTTGTGCGTCAGCCTTTTAATAGGCTACGTCACGACATCGTCGGCGATGCGTGCAACGCGCTATGTCTAAGTTAGACTATCGTTGGGCATCGGTTGTGTAGGCCGACAACAGGTTCAGCATTCGTTGGTATAAGTTATCTATAACACAATGAAACGTTCTGTGTCCGTTACCAATGCGTTATACATAAGACCAAGTCGCTATGAATACGTCCGAATCTTTAAAAAAAAACATCAAAAGTTCAACGTAAGCCAGCGTTTTACACAAATTTTAATACGTTGCCATCGCTGGCTAAAACGTCAAGGTGTGACCGGGCCTTAAGCCGAAAACCTATTTTCAGCCACCTACTGGATAGATAAGACAAAAAGCGAATGTCGTGAAACAATGCTTTATGCTACAAAAGCATTGATTTATCAAACGGTGACAAGGGGATTGTTCAAAAGAATCTCCAAGGTCGCTTGCTTGGGAGGGAAGGTTTTGCGCAAATGTTCCTTTATTGAATCCGTCACGTGGCGGAAATCGGGATTGGCAAAACCTGAGAGGTGCAGTCCGCATCTCTGCCGCTGTTTGCATCGGCTCGGGTTCGTCGTCGCTTTCTTCCACTTCTTCAGCTATGGGCTCGGTGGCTTCGAGAATCTGACCGACGAGCTGGTCGGTCATTTCCTCTTCCGTAATTTCACCTGTTGTCTCAATGTCGTCGCCGATGGTGATCCATTGATCAAACACTTCGGCTGTGAGCCCGGGTGGTGGCGAGAGCAGTGGCTCCATTTCTGGCATTGGGTCTGGTTCTCCAACAAATCCTCCCTTTCGCCAACAGTTCTGAATCATTTCTGCCGTAACCTTTTCCCACACAACATCGAGCATATTCGTCGTGTCCAACAGCGTTGCCTTTTTGACGACTTCGTTGGCTACAAGTTCTCTTCCTGGCTATCATCGATAGTATCAATATCAATGATTTTCTGGCGAAGCTAGTGTCGAAAGTAGGCAGTCAGCGTCCTAATTATTCCCATGTCGCATGGTTGGAGCACCGATGTTGTGTTCGGCGGGAGAAACAAGATGGTGATGCTCTTCAGTCCATCGACTTCAGTGTGCCGAACAATTGTCAACAAGCATAAGTACCTTTCGTTTTTGACGATGGAACTCGAGATCCAATACGCGAAGTCAGCGCTCCCATATTCTACTTGTCATCCACGCATTGGAAGAGAAGTCGTAGGTCAGGGGCAGTTGTTGAAGATTTTTGAAGCAACGCGGCTTCTTTGGTTTGCCAATCAGAAGAAGATCTTCCTTTCCACCGTCCATGTTGCAGCAGACCATCAATGTCACTCGGTCTTTTGCCGTTTTGAATCCTTTTTTTGCCTTTCTTGTCCTTCTTGGCAATGTACATCGAGTCTGGTAGAGCGCGGAAGCAGATTCCTGTCTCATCGGCGTTGAGGATGTCCCACTTGTCAAATGACTGAAGAATCTCTCCCAGCTGATTTCGACGGAACTCATTCGCTGCAGCCACATCCGCCTCAGCCGCTTCTCCCTTCTAAACAGTGAAGACAATTCCATTCCGTTTCTTCCACCGAGGAAACTAACCGTCAGTGGCCCTAAAGTCGTGATGACCAGCTTTTTGCGCAAGGACTTCCACTTTCTGACATAAGATCGGGCCATTCACTGACATATTCCTCCAATTCGAAAATTCCCACCATTCAAGCAGGGCTTTCTCCACTTCCTCGTCTTTCCCCACCCGCTTCCGCTTCACACCGCCTAGCTCTTGAACCTCTGATCTGATGGTGCCTTCATTCTTGATAAGATTCTGGAGCTGGCAACGAGAAATTTCCAACACGATTGCAGTCTCGCGCTGACTTGTTTTGCCATTGCATTGAAACGGTCAAATAAGGCCACTTTCTCCTCCATGGATAGATCCTTCCTCTTTTTGCTCGTGGTCGCCATCTTGACTCAAAATCGCAACCCAACTCGTGACTCTTGAAGTACAAAAATGCTGAGAGATAGAATTCAACCAACCGGCGTAAGCCATAACCGCATACACACTTCACCCACTGTGACGACCGAAAAGTGAAAGCGTAGAGTGAGCTGGAAATCATTGCACAAGGCTGTAGTCAATGGGATTTCCACTGTGACACTGCGCGTTAGGATTTTCCAGTTCTCCTATCGTTAAACACACACCCCCACAGCAGCGCATACTACATCAAGCTTAGGTTGAGACCGCGCACGTGCCAAGCAGGTGGATTTATTAAACGGCGGGTGGATTTATTATTATCCGGCGGATTTCTCTATGTAAAATTCCGTTCCAACTCATTTTGGTCACAATAAGCGGCTGGATTTTATAACCGTGGATTTATAAAGCGGCGTCCACTGTATCAGTCCTCCATGGGTATGTATGTATATATATATATATATATATATATATATATATATATATATATATATATATATATATATATATATATATATATATTTTGTAATTGTACGAAGAAATGCTTTTTCCAAGGGCCATGCTCTCGATGGCAAAATGGACATTCATAATGTGGGGATTTTTCTTTCAAATTTCCACAGTGGAGGAGCGAAAGCTGTTTGTCGGGATGTTGTCAAAGGACATGAATGACGACGACGTTCGAGCCTTGTTTGTGTCCTTTGGTGTTATTGAGGACTGCAAAATACTAAGAGGACCTGATGGCGAGAGCAAAGGTACAGAACATGACACGTTTATGAAGTTGGGACCAGTGCAGTAATAATTGCTTTCATATTGAAGTTTTTGTTGTTGGTTTTTAAAAAATATATAAATATTTTTAAATTTTTAAAATTATTTTTATTATTTGTTTGCTCTGAGTGTGGTATCATGGTGTGATTGCTATCCCCCTTCCTTTTCCCTCCATGCTAATTACTGAGTTTATTGTGTACTTGCAGCATGTGCATTTCTGACATTCAGCAACAAGACTTCTGCGCACAAAGCTATCAAAGTGATGCACAGATCAAAAACGATGGAGGTGAGGCTTTGCTGCAACGTGTGGTAGAGAAGCTTTCGGATCGATTCCTATTGCCCAAATGCATATTGTGCCATCTTGCTCTGCAGAATTGTTCTGGACCCTTGGTTGTAAAGTTTGCGGACACAGCCAAAGAGAGAGAGCTGAAGCGCTTCCAGCAGAAGCGCTTCCAGAACAGTCTGGCAGGGCTGCAACAATCGAACCCTGGTTCGGCAGCGGCGAGTTGTCTTGCCAGCTTAGGCTTCGGTTCGAACTTCGCTGATCCAAGTGGGCTTTCAAGCCTGCAATCACTTGGGCAGCAATACCTATCGGTCAGTATGCGTGCACACGTTTTCACGCCTTGCCACACCCATCAATCTATCTCTTGCATTGCCTTTTCACTGCTGAAGATGGTTAGATTGGGTTTGCAGAGTTTTCACCTCTGTGCCACAAACTGAGAAGTGGTGCACCAGCCATTCAGAGGTTAAAATTTTTTTATTTAATCACATTAATTATTGTCTCTTCACAAGAGGATGGGTGATGTCTTGTTCTTCGTATTTATTTATTCTTTCTTCCTTCCTTCCCAATTACAATCATACATCATTCTTTCAATTCTGAGCCAATTTGCTTCAAATTTGGCACAGAGATGCATTGGTCCAATGCACCCAGGTTTATCATTTTTATTTTTATTTATTTCAATTTTTATCCACTTCAGATTTTAAGGAGGCATGGCTTGCATTCACATTTTAAGGAGTCACATATGAAGCTTTGAAATCACATTTTGTGTTGCTGTTCCCTTGTACGAGTCAGTAGAGATGAAAGTTGGCCAAAAGATGCTTTCAAATCGCTGCTGTATGTGTGCATTGACCAATTTTGGATTGTAGTCTGTTTTGGAATTTTTGCATTGGGCTTTTGGGATTTTTGGCCTGCCCTTTCTCTGAATTTTAACTATTTTGTGAAAAAAATCGTGCTATTTTGTGAGTTTTTGTCGAACTTGTCTTACCGGGTGCTTGAGGCCTACCCATCCCTCCCCTCGGTGTACGATCATGTTTATTTGTATTTTCTCCCCATTACCTTCAATTTTATCTTCCCCACTTTCCCAACGTCCCCCATCCCTCCCAACTAAACACTCTATTTCTTGTCTTGTATCCAAAAAAAAAAAAAACTTTCGCCTTGCACACTCACGAGTCTCGATCTTTCTTCCTCTTCTTCTTCCTCCTGCCGGCACACCATCTTTATTCGACTGAGCTGACGCTCTCTCGCCATTACCTTCACGATTTCTTCCTATAACCTTACATTCCCGAATCTTACCTGTTCTTCAAAAATACATCAAAAAATAATAATCTTCCTTGTATCCTTTCGATCTCCACACCTCCTATAACCACGTGTCCCTCTCCACTCTTCCTGGTACTTTTCATCGACCCAGCAGCTTCACACTGCGTTTACCGTTCCAAATTCACCACATACTTCCACGATTTTACTTCAACCATCCCTTTTCCAAATGTTACGCAATCCTTATTATAAAATAAATAATTTCACTTTTGAATATACACCTCCCATAGCCAATTGCTTCTCCCGTAACCACATGATCTTTTGCACCCCCTGCGTTTACGGATCCTATTTCACCATTCACCTCACGATTTTTTCTACAACACTTCCATGACCTAATCTGATGAAAACTCTCTCAAACAATAATAATAATAATACTCATAAAAATGATCTCTTATAATGCTTCATCTTCCTCTTTCACACGTGTGGTACTCTTTTTACTGTATCATAATGCACTACTCTTCTTCTATTTCAACAGACTGCTCCCAATTTGACCTTTCCTTTATACCTTGCCGAAAAAAATCCAACTGTTACAGCGTTTCTTCCCTCCATTATCTGAATTTGCCTTTTATTGCATTCATCAAGATATGTGTTTAATCGCATCTCTGACCTAAAACTTAAAAAACCCCAGTTTGCTATGAATGTTTGCTTTCCATCAACCATTCTTTTTTTCCAATTTCAGTGCCAACTCACCCCTCTCACCCCTCCCTCTCAAAGCAACCATCACACTCTTCTTCCTCCAAGCCCCCCTCTCACCTCTCTCAAAAACTCCCCTCTCACCTTTCTCCCTCAACTCTGCCCACTCACCATTCTTCCACCATTCTCCCACCATTCATCCCCCCTCACTCACCCTTCTCAAAGTTGCCCCCCTCTCATCCACAAAGCTCCCTCTTTCCACTGCCTTGTCACCTCTCTTCACTCCACCTCCTCAAATCCTCAACCACCTTCTGCCCCTTCTCTTGTCCACCCTCTCCCCCAGCACCACAGAGTCTTTTCTCCTCCTCATCCGGCCCCCTCCCCGAGCTATTCTGCAATCCCCCACACTCCTTCAACAACCCTCCTTACTTCCCCCCCCTCGTCCCTTGTCCTACCCTCCCCTCCCCCACCCCCTACAATCAAAGCCTGTTAGAGTTGGTGTGGGTACCTCTCTCACCTGTCATGGCACTTCAGCAAAAGCTTTCTGCACCTCATTGGGACTGACTCAATCGGTCTTCTTCCTGACCCGGATCTCAACCAATGGTACTCAATCTCTTCTGGATCTGATTTTGACAAATTTCCCTGACAATATCTGCTGCTCTTCCTCTGCTTCAATCAGTTCTTCTGACCACATCCTTGTCAAAGTGGACATCTCTCTGGCTATTATCAGAGAACCACCTCACCGCCGTCGAGTCTGGCGTTTCACTCAAGCCGACTGGCAGGGTCTCCAAGCAGCTATCAAACTTATAGACTGGTCTCCTATCGCTACTTTCTCCTACATCAACTCATCTTAGGAATTCTTTCAAAGAAACTTGCTCTCCCTCATGCGCAGATTTATCCCCTCTCGTCTTCAGTTATCCTTCCCTTCCTCCCACCCTTGGTTCACTGAAGCTTGTGGCAAGGCAGTTGTTCTGAAACAACTTGCCTTTGCCTCATGGAAAGCAAACCCAACTGAGGTAATCTCAGTTTCTTCCACAAAGCTCGGAACAAGTGTGTATCTACCCTCAGGAGAGCCAGAAAACAACATCTTTCCAAGCTCAAGTCCGAACTTTCAAACCTCTCTCCCTCCTCAAAATCCTGGTGGCATCTAATCAAATCTGTTTCTGGTGTTTGTTCCACCTCCATCCCCTCCCTTACCTCAAATGGCCGCACTGCTGATACCGCACGTGAAAAGGCTGAATGCCTAAACTCGGTATTTGCAGCTAAATCTTGTGTCCAAAACCCATCGCTTTCTCTACCCACCTTACCCAGTCGCACCCAACTGTCCCTGGACTCTGTGTCCTTTTCTCCTGACAAGGTGGAGAGCTTGCTGTCAAACCTCAACTCAGATTCTGCAACCGGTCCAGAGGGCATCAGCCCACGTGTCCTAAAAAACTGCTCTTCTGCTCTTGCTCACCCTCTCTCTGTTCTATTCACCCTCTCATTTGCTCAAGGTCATCTGCCATCTGCTTGGAAATCAGCAAACATTACTGCCCTGCATAAAAGGTGCAAAAACAGATCCCTGCAACTACAGACCAATCAGCCTTTTGCCAATCATCAGCAAGGTTATGGAATCCATCATCGCTTCAGACATTAAATCCTTCCTCTTCTCCAATGGCTTGATTTCCAATCATCAATTTGGTTTCAGACCAGGTCACTCTACCCTGGATATGCTGCTTCTGCTCTCCCAACAATGGATGGAGGTCCTCAATGCCGGACATGAAATCAGAGCCATATCCCTAGACATATCACGTGCTTTTGACACGGTTTGGCACCCTGCCCTGCTCACCAAACTCTCTTCCTCTGGAATCCAAGGCCATCTCCACTCATGGTTCGCAGACTTCCTCTCCTGTTGCAGTCAACGTGTGGCCCTATATGGAGTTCTTTCATCCCCTCTTCCTGTCCAGGCTGGAGTTCCTCAAGGTAGCGTTTTGGGCCCTGTTCTTTTTCCGGTTTTCATCTTTGATCTCAAGGACTCTCTGGAAAATCCTTTATCTCTTTGCTGATGACTCCACCCTCTGCCGTACCATCTGTCATCCCTCAGACCGGCAAGCAGCAGCTTCTTCGCTCACTGCAGATCTGGGTAAAATCACAAAAATCACAAACTCGCACTCACTATGTCTCTCCGAAAGGACCGTTTATAACCCCCCCCCCCACCCACTTTCTCAACAATCCTCTGGAAGAAGTCCTTTCTTTCAAGCTTCTGGGTCTCACGATCTGCTATGACCTTTCCTGGGAAAGTCACATTTCAAACCTCGCCTCCAAAGCCAGTCGCCGACTGGGAATCCTTCGTTGTGCAAAGTATTTCCTCGGCCCACCTGAGCTCCTGATCACTTCCAAAGCTTTTATCCGCAACCTGATGGAGTACTGCTCTCCCCTCTGGGCTGGTGCTCCTGCCTCTCACCTTTCTCGGCTTCACACTGTGAAACCAAGGCATTTCGGATCATTGGCATCTCTCGCGATGAGGCTGAGTCTTTGGTCCTCCCACTCTCTCACCGCAGGCTGGTCGGTGGTCTTTCTGTCTTCTACCGTCTCCTCTCCAGCCTCGTCCCCCCTCTCTCTCTCTGCGATTTGTCCCACCACATTTCCGCAGGGCACTCAATGTCCACCAAAAATCCCCTTCTGGTAAAACTACCAAAATCATGAATCACTGCTCACCTTCATTCTTTCATTCCTCTTTTTTTCCCGCCTTTGGGATAAACTCTGTCACTCTATTCAATCCCATTCTTCCCTCCAGGCCTTCAAAACAGCTGTTCACCACCACCTCTTGTCATCCCCCATCCAAATCCTCGATCTTTTTTTACCCCCGATAATCCACCCAAGCCCACCTCCTTCAATTTCCTGCTTTCCTTCCTGAAAGTCCCTGTAATGTCCATCTTGTAATGTCCCCATGTTCCCCGCCCCGTCCCTCTCCCTTCCACAGAACTCCTAATGCCTCTGTTCCCCACTGTTTTGTCCTTCCCACTCCCACCCCTCTTGTCTCATGCCCCCTTGCTGTGTGTTGTGTTCGCTCTCATACGAGCCTCGACAAGGTATACAAAAAAAAGTCAGGCAAGAATTGGTTTAAAAAAAAAAAAAAACCAATCCAGACCACGTCCTCTGCAGATTAAAGCAGGTCGACATTATTCGTGTCGCCTTCTATTTTGCAGGGATCATTGGCCAAAATTGGTTGCAAAAGTCAGGTTTTTTGTATGCCTTCCCTCTCTTTGTTCTATGTATTATTTTTCACCAATTCCGATGATACATAGCACAAATTTCCTTGCCACAACCCTTTCAAAATAAGACAAGTAAACTGGTCCCGTGTCTTCTGATTTTACCATTGTCAGTGGATTTGGTGTGTTTGTGGAGTATTGCATTTACTTGTGAATGCCTGTGATTCTCGTGACTGTTGTGTCTAATCTTAGTACTTTAATGCTCCAGATCAATCCCACCCTTTTATGGGTTCAGCTGGCAATGTTTTTGGCTTAAGTCTTTCATGAACCGACTGCAAAGACCCAGCATATGACTGAAATGGGAGGAATTTGTAATTGGTTCAGGATGCAGGTGGTAACTCGACTACTCTTGATGAGACACACAGTGGGATATTTAATGACCAGTGCTGGCAGACTTATCATCCAGCTTAACGTGCATCTAATGGATGGTGTGCACATTAATCCCTCGCCCTGCATGTGAAACACTAGGATGACAGTTTATAGCTGGGTTGAGATTGAAACACAGGTTAGGTAATTCAGAGGCAAGTGTTCAAACTTGTGGAAGTGTGCAAGCTATCCTTCCAGCCCCATTATTGCTACGAGCAGAGTACCTGCCCAACGGGCAATCTTGTTCCAACCATGCAACACGTTCTACCTTTATTTGGGTGGTGTATAGGCAACTGATGGCTGCCTCAATCACGACCTCAGTAAAATAAAATAAATAACCTGGTTTACTTGCAAGAAGCAAAAACATACCCACTGCTTGTAATATAAAGAAAAAAAGCACTGGAAATGTGGAAACAGGAATGCTGTACTGTAAACGGTGGGGACTTGTAATGGAATGCTGTACTGTAAAGGGTGGAGACTTGTATTACCCTTTCCCACTGAGAGTGCACGACACGATACACATTTATATAGAGAATTTGTGCCCCCCCTCCCCACCCCTCCAAGACCAACAGCAAAGATAAAAACACCCCTTTATACTAATTGGGGTCATGCTGATCGCCTGTAGCAAGTCTGGATGTAAATGGCCCATTACTGTCAGAGAAGTAGTGTGACAAACGCACACCGGTCCTTGAATTGTGGTAAGGACTCGTATAAAAGCCCGTCGAAAATGATGGGTTGCAATTATTTCATTCAAAATATTCAAGGAAACTGTGGAAGATACTGTCGTGGCAAAAAATATTGGCACCCTTGCACTTTTTTCAAAGAACTTACAATTTTCTCCAAAAATAAGTTGAAATTGATGAAACTATTTTGTCTCCACAATTCTTCATTTCACTTAATGTTACAGAATCTTTGTTTTTGATTCAGAACTTGATGTATCCTTTTAAATCAGAAAATAAAAAGAAATGGCATGGAAAATATTATTGAGATCCTTGATTTAATATTTGGTGGCCCAGACTTTGGACAAAATAACTGCAGTCAAGCACTTCCTATGGCCATGATTGAGCTTCCTACACCTCTCTACTGGCAGTTTGGCCCACTCTTCTTGTGCAAACTGCTCCAATTCTCCCAGATTTGAAGGGTGCCTTCTCCCAACTCCAGTGGAAGCTGAAAAGTGGAAGTTTGCAGGGGAACAAAACAAAAAAAGCTGAAAAAAATTACTAAATCTTGGCTTATTCCACACAGAAATCATAAAATGGCCCTGGCAATATTATTGCACCTTTTAGAAGTTGTAAGAAATAATTTGATTTCAAGCAGGTGATTCTCCTTTACTTTGGAATTGAACTCACCTGTGGTGAGTTGTAGGTGCCTGCAATATAAAAATCACTCATTTAACCAGTTTGAATAAACAAAAAGGAGTCGTTCTGCTGTTTTGTGTCACTGTGTGTACTGCAATGAGCTTGGAGAAAAGAAAGAAAAAACTCGAGAATTGTCTGAAGAGGTCAGACACAAGATTGTAGCCAAGCATGGACAATTTCAAGGTCACAAGTCCATCTCCAGAGACTTTGATGTTCCTGTGTCGACTGTATGCAATGTTATCAGGAAGTTTAAGGCCCATGGCACTGCAGCCAACCTCCCTGGACGTGGCAGCAAGAGGAAACTTGATCGAAGATTGCAGCGAAGGATTGTTCGAATGGTGGACAAAGCACCTCTATCAACTGCCAAACAGATTCAAGCTGACCTTCAGATACAAGGCACGACAGTTTCAACTCGCACCATCTGTCACCGACTCAATAAAAGGGGGTTGTGTGGTAGGAGAACCAGGAGGACCACACTGCTGTGTGAGAGACAGAAAGAGATAGAGAGAGACTAAAAGTCTGACTGGAGTTTGCCAAAACACACCTGAACAAGCCAAACTTCTTCTGGGAGAATGTCCTGTGGAAAGATGAGACCAAATTAGAGCTTTTGGGTAAAGCACATCATCTCTATGTTTACAGAAAACAAAATGAAGCCTTCAAAGAAAAGAACACCTTCCCTACAGTCAAACATGGAGCAGGTTCAGTGATTTTTTTTTTTGGGGGGGGGGGGGGGGTTGCTGTGCTGTCTCTGGCACTGGGTGCCTTGAATGTGTGCACGGCATCATGAAATCAGGATGTTACCAAGCCATTTTGTGAGTTATTTGAAAAAAGTGTAACTGTACCAATATTATTTTATTACACTATGTCTACAAATGTGACCATGTTTTCTTTATCTTCTGGGACGTTTCATTTCCACGCTACAGCCTCGTGAGCGTGCCAAAGTCTGACTCCTCGACAGAGTGTCAGGTGTGCTTGTATCTTCTTTATTTATTAGACTTCCTACGGACGTAAATGAATACTCGTTGTACTCTACGTGCGTTACACATGTGCAGCGAATTTCATCTCCCTGTGCGTTGTATTTATTGTTATTTTTTAAGCCTCGGTTATGGCTTCTGGTAGGTACACCACCCTTATGGCTCAGTTTGCAAGGAACCGTCTACATTTGCAATAGAAGAGATGTAATTACTCCAGTATAGAAAATATATTTTGAGGTTTAAAAATTTTATTTTTTTAAATCCTGAAAAAAATACCGTTGTGAATAAATAATCATGTTAAAATATTGGCCTTTAAAACCCTTCTCAAATCATTCTTATGAAGGGGGACAGATAAATACTCTGTTTTATATCAGTGGAATATTTATTCTTTACAATTTTACATGTTTGAGGGTGTGTTGAAAATTAATGGCTTGTATTATTTTTCTCCAAAACAAAGATATTTAAATGAAAGAAAGACATCTTAATTCTACCATGGTGCATATATATTTATCAACATGATCATCACTGCAGTCCAAGCATTTCTACCAATGTTAGCATTGTTTTATGATGCCATCCTGATAGAGCTGTGAATCCTGCTGACTTAACCAGTGCTTCACAGCTGCCTTGACCTCATCGTTAAATGAAGTGTTTTCCATGAAGCTTTTCCTTTAGTTTGAAGAAGAGATGAAAATCTGACGGAGCAAAGTCAGGGCTGGTGATCATTTGTGGCTATGCTCCATTGACAGTCTCTTACGTTCAGAATCGTAATGTTGCACCAACTCTCATCTCCAGTCATCTCATCCCAATTTTCATCTCCAGCATTCGCTTCATACCAACATAGCACTGACGACGTCATGCTGCCATCTGCCATCTGCCATCTTGATTAATGTAGCACTGAGACGTCTAGTGTCAGAATCATGAAACTTTGCACCTAGTGGTGGGAAGAACTCATGTGCAGACTGCACTCTCTTTCATTCGAATATCTTCACCTATTTTTGAGAAGGCATTACTTTTTACAGGAGGCATTACTTTTTAACACACCCTCGTAATTATTTTTTTATTGAGCATGTGTGTCAATATACTTTTATTATTGTCATGCAGTGATCACTAACTGCCCAAAAATGTCTGAGTGAAAATGTTTTATTGTTTAATTTGAAGTTTATACAAATATATTTTGTTCTCAAGTGTTTTGTCTCATTTGAAGCATTGCCACAACAATATCAAACTTTGTTTTATTTGTTCCAGTTGGCATTTTGCGGATTTTTTTTTTGATTTTTTTGCACGCTTGAAGGCTCATGGAGGAGCATCCATAAATCATGCATACATGTAGTCAGATTGATGAGACAACACCAGACTTGACTTTCACACAAACACAGCCACTGAGATTGTTGGAAGTTCATGTCACTTCCAAGAGCACTCTGGTTGCCAGCCACATCTTAATGATGTTGCTTTTCTCTTTTCTTTTTATTTATTATTATTATTATTTTTTTCTAATTTTTTTACTCTGCCTGTTTGTCTGGCAGTCAAACAAAATTTAAAATCATTCCAAGCAGGAAACTTGCTGTTTTTAAGGACGTCATAAAGGACATACATGTACAACAAGCACAAATAACTAATTAGCGTGTTCCTATGAGATAAGGTGGTTGCATGGACACTGCGTAAAATGCCAGTAAAACCTGGAATGAATGAATTTATCTGACTTTAGCAATCTTTATTTAAATTGAATGAAATGCTTCAACACTGTAGAACACAAATTGTCTTCTTGTCACTTCCAATACCCTTCTGTTTAGCAGTAGTTGGACATGTTAAATATGGTGATGTATATTGGTGATGTACAGTGCCTTCAGAAAGTATTCACACTCCTTGACTTTTTCACATTTTGTTGTGTTACAGGCTGAATTTAAAATGGATTAAATTAAAAAAAAATTGTCACCGATCTACACAAAATACCCCATAATGACAAAGTGAAAACATGTTTTTAGAAATTTTTACAAATTAAACAAAAATATAAGCTGAAATGTCTTGTGTCAGCAAATGTTCGACCCCCTGAGTCAATAATCTGAAGAAGTGCCTTCGACAGCGATTACAGCTTTGAGTCTTCTTATGTCTCTGTATGTCTCTTCATCTCTGTATCTCTGGGTATGTCTCTGTATCAGCTTTGCACATCTGGATTTGGGGATTTTTCTCTCATTCTTCCTTGCACATTTGCTCAACTTTTGCCAACTTGGATGGGGAGCATCGGTGAACAGCAATCTTCAGGTCTTTCCACAGATTCTCAATTGGATTCAAGTCTTGGCTTTGGTTGGGCCACTCGAGAACTTTCATATTCTTGTACTGAAGCCATTCGAGTGTTGCTTTGGCTGTATGCTTGGGGTTCATTGTCCTGTTGGAATGCAAATCTTCACTTCAGTCGAAGGTCTTTTGCACTCTGAAGCAGGTTCTCCATTCATTGCCTGTATTTGACTCCATTCATTGTTTCCTCTTTCCCAATAAGCATCCCAGTCCCTGCTGTTGAAAAGCATCCCCATAACATGATGCTGCCACCACCATGCTTCAGGGTAGGGATGGTGTTTGATTGGTGATGAGATGTGCTCAGTTTCCACCCAAAGTATTGCTTTGCATTCAAGCCAAAGAGTTAAATTTTCGTCGTCTCAGACCACAGGATATTTTGCCTCGTGCTCTGATCATCTTTCACTTGCCTTTTTGCAAACTCTAGATGTGCTGCATTTGTCTTTTTCTCAGGAGTGGCTTCCGTCTGGCCACTCTCCCATAAAGCCTAGATTTGTGAAGTTCTCCAGAGACTATTGTCTTCCGGCAGGTTCTCCAATCTCCGTCAAGAAACTCTGTCATTCTGTCAGACTAGTCATTGGGTTCTTGGTCACCTCCCTGACCAAGGTCCTTCTTGCCCAGTTGCTCAGTTTGGTTGAACGGCCAGCTCTCAGAAGAGTCTGGGTAGTTCCATATTCTTTCCATTTCCTAATGCTGGAGTTCACTGTGCTCATGGGAACTTTCACGACTCCAGAAATTGTTTTACACCCTTCCTCAGATCTATGCTCCCTTACAATTTTATCTCGGAGTTCTCCGGACAGTTTCTTCTGCTTTAACACTTGCCAACTGTGGGACCTTATATCGGTGTGTTTGTTTCTAAATCATGTCCATTCAATTTAATTGGCCACAGGTTCACTCCAATCAGGTTGTTGAGAGTTCTTGAGGATGAGCAAAATAAATTGGATGCACCTGAGCTCAATTTGGAGTGTCCATAGCAAAAGGGTTGAATACTTATTGACGTAAGACATTTAAACTTTTCATTTTTAATTTGTAAAAATTTCTAAAACACATATTCACTCATTTAAGGGGTATTTTGTGTGGATCGCTGCCAAAAAATTGAAGTTTAATCAATTTTAAATTCGGGCTTTAACACAACAAAAGATGACAAAAGTCAGGGTGGAGGGGGGGGGAGGTGAATATTTTCTGAAAGCACTGTATATGACTGCTTCAACAGCACTAAACTTCCAGAATTTCTATGATCTTTATAATCATTCTTTTGTTAAAATTGAAATGTATACTTGAAAACTGTACTGGGTTACATTTTCTATGAACTCTCAAGTTTCAATAAGGTTTTGTTTCTTTTGTCTTGATTTGATTTTTCTGCTTTTGAAATGCCAAATTAACATTGCATTTTTGGCTCGACCATCAACAAAACTGCACTGTGGATTTTGTTTCAGCTGCTGCAACAAGCGCTCTCGAACTCAAACAATCAGCAAGGATCAGGTGAGCTTTGTTCAAATGGTACCATATTGCACTCACCTGTCCTTTCCCCGATAAATCACAAACTTAAACATTGAGACACCGATGTTATGTGCTCTGAAAGGATTTTTTATGCTCCTTCATGTTTTTGCGTGGAACAACTTGCATCATTTGGGTTGGCTTCTTTGGCATTCCCATCCATTCACTGAGCCCATAAGGCAGGGGTACTAGGTTCAAATCACATACTGTTTATTTGTCTGTTGTCTGCTGTTGTCCTTGTCATTCATGTAAAAGTACATTCCCTGCTTCACCCACCCTCACCCCCATACCCTATCTCTCAATCCCCCCATCCTACCTTTTAATATGCAATTACTGTATATTCCAGCTCCACCATGAGCTTAATTTTACTTTGACAAAATAAATGGAATTGCCTCCGTGTATCATTTTTTTCTTCTTCTGATTACTATTATTTATTATCCCCACATCCAAGATTAGAGTGCCCCTGTTCACCTCCCCTTTTATCTTCTCTTCTCTTTATCTTTTGTAGTTTATTGTCTATGTCTTTGATAATTAATGAATCACCCTTCCCTTCCCTCCTGGTGTTTGCTTAATGGTTTGGGTGGCAGGCTTTGGATCCTGAGGTCAGCTGTTGAATTAATACCAGGTGGGGTTAACTTGGCCTGTCATCCTTCCGAGGTCGGCAAAATAAGTGCCAGCATGCTGGTATACTGTGTCAGAGTGGCGACCCATCCAGGATTGTGCCCAATAGCCAAGGAGACTGTTTAGGCAGCACCAATGCTCTGCACAGAGTATGGTCCCAATCTCCTCTAGCTCCCCTCCAAAATGTGCATCTCTTGTTCTCTTTCCAAACCGACCCCAGGCATAATAATATTAATGTCATCTGTTCTCATTTGTTTTTATTTTTCAAACCTCTTAATTTGTCAATATTGAGTTGAAAGCCAATCTTAAGGTGAAATATTTCTTTTTGGAACTGGTTTTAAGGGGGTGTGTAATTGAGTGTAATTGTCATCTCAAGGAAAAAAAAATCAGCTCTTAAAAAGATTTATTTATTTTTTCCTATTTTCCAACCTTCCATCTTTGCTACACCTATTTTTTGCTTTTCCTTCCCTTTCTTTTTTGTTTAATTTATTTGTCTGACCAGCTTTGACCACCAAACAGCTGCAGGTAATTTCCACCCTGGCAGCAGCAGCCACCATGACACAGGGAGCTTCGTCAAATCTGGGTGGCATGACCTTTCCACCAAAGCAGACTGTGTCAGGTGAAGCTATGGGTGAGCCAGGGTACAGTGGTGACATGGTGTTCACTTTGTAGCTTCATTATGTAGGCCTTTAAATTTTTTTTTAATCTCAACCATTTAAGCTGCCTTTTGGTTGATGAAGCAAAATTCTGGCATCTACTATTCTCTGACTTTCTAAATGATTTGTTGTTTTGGTTGAGTTTGTACTCCATTAATCAACACTAATTTTCTTGTGACGAGCTAGTTGCCTCACCAATTTCCCCTTTTATGCGGATGTGCCTTATTGTTGTTGTTGGTGTTTATTTTGTCTTGTTTAAATGGCAAGTGGCATCTTTCTGTACACCTTAACCTGTTGGTTATCAAGTACAGTATTCAGAAGTGTAAATGTGATCATTTTCTGTGAGACAAGCTTCCATTAAAGTAAAACTGACAATGTTTCTTAAACACAGATAAACTAGATATTATCATTATCAGTTTTCTCTTTCCATTAAGCAGCAAAAACATTAATTAATTATAATATATGTAACATTCAGGCTCATGGAAGAGCAGGGTTATAAAAGGGAAAAGGGCAACAAACTGACCGTGGGGCAACAGTTTGACATAAGCAAGGTAAGGGTGGGGGGGGGGGGGAATCGAGGATTCCCAGTCAGGAATGGCGTTGAAGGCCAGGTTGGAAATGTGGCTTTCCCAGGAAAGATGGAAGAAGAAGGAAAAGAAAACTAAGGCTTAATGAGTGTAGAAAATATTGCGGATATGGATGGGAGATGACATGAGACCTGCTTGCAGTGGTGCAACAATTCATTAATTTTAATTGTGGTCTACCTTGAAGCCCTGGAGGGAGGAGTGGGATTTTGAACAGATTCAGAAAGGCAGCTATTCAGATTGGGGGTTGGGGGGGGGTGGGGGTGAAGAGGAACAAGAGTTTTGAGGTGTACAGTCAACCTGGATTTTGGGAGTATTGCAAGAACAGTGCGTATGCATCCTGTCGTTGCTGGTGAAGGTCAGAAGGCTGATGGAGCAGAAGAAACTCGACTAGAGGATAGGTGGTTAAATAATAAAATAAAACGAAGCCACTGACCTACCTGCAATACAAGAGCAATTTAAACCCTAAATTCTGTTTTACCTTTTTCTTTTCTGAAACCACTCTGGTCCACAATTAGCTGTGTGACATTTATTACGTGACAACTAACCCGAACATGATTTAGGTATCTATAATTAATTTATTCCTTTTGATTATTCAATGAATTGCATTTTATATTTGCCCATAGGTTGATAAAAGTTTTTAAAATTTAATGACCAAATAGCATTGAGGTACAATTTCTTGATCTTTGAGAAAAGTCAATTGTGAGGCATGGAGTTAGGTGCAAGATGTTAACACAGTAATATAGAGCTTCCAGTGTTCCTTCACTGTCCAGTTTTCTGTAGTTTTGTCAGACTGAATGTTACCAAATGTTTTATTTCCTGTGCTCTTCTTTGAGCCATTGTGAGAAATGCCCTTTTTCTTGTTTGGGAACTTCATAGGACTCGTACACATCCCTCAGGTTGGCATGTTTGGAGCACACATCTGAGCACATCGCTTTTCATGCTTGGATTCCGTCCACAATCTTGATTTGTCGGTTGCTTACCAATATTCTTGTAATTTATCAAAGTACATTGATGTCTTCTGAAGTCCTTGTTCAACTTGTCAACAAGGATTCATGTACCAAATCTTCAATGAGTTTTAGAGCACAGAATAAAAAAGAAGCTAAATTATCTTCACAATTCACAGGGGTTTAAACCCAAACTTCATGTCAATGTTTAAATGGTTTTCCAATAGCAAAACTATGAATGCATTGAAGAATCTGAGCCATGGGAAGTTTTTATTTTTATTTTTATTGTTATTATTTTTTGTGTACATTGTCGAGGCTCGTATGAGAGCTAACGCACAACACACAACAAGGGGGCATGAGACGAGGGGTGGGAGAGGGAAGGACAAATAAGTGGGGAACAGAGACATTAGGAGATCTGTGGAAGAGAGAGGGATGGGCAGGGAACATGGGGTATACAAGATGGGCATTAGAGGGATTTTCAGGAAGGAAAGCAGTGGATTTGTGGTGGATTAACGGGGGTATAAAAGATCGAGGATTTGGATTGGGGATGATAAGAGGTGGTGGTAAACAGCTGTTTTGAAGGCCTGGAGGAAAGAATGGGATTGAAGGGTGTGTGGGAGTTTATTTCAAAGGTGGGAAGAAAGAGCAATGAAAGGGTGAAGGTGAGCATTGATTTGTGATTTTGGTAGTTTTACCCGAAGGGTGTTTCTGGCGGACCTTGAGCACACAGCAGAAATATGGGGGTTGGGGGGGGGTTAAGGACAGATCGCAGACAGAGCAAGGGGGGCGAGACTGGAGAGGAGACTGTCGAAGACAGAAAGACCACCGACCTACTTGCGGTGAGAGGCCCAAAGACTCTGCCTCACTGTGGGATATAGCAATGATCCTAAATGCCTTGGTTTCCACAGCGTTAAGCCATGAAAGGTGAGAGCCCAGGGGGAGAGCAGTACTCCATCAGGCTGCGGACGAAAGCTTTATATGTGGTCAGGAGCTCAGGTGGGCCGAGGAAGGACTTTGCACGATGGAGGATTCCCAGTTGGGAATGGCGTTGAAGGCCAGGTTGGAAATGTGGCTTTCCCAGGAAATATTATGGCACATAGTGAGACCCAGAAGCTTGAATGAAAGGACTTCAAGAGGATTTTTGAGAAAGTGGATGGGGGTTTCCAAACGGTTCTTTCGGAGAGACATAGTGAGAGTGTGAGTTTTAGAGTTCTTGCTAACCTTGCTTTTCAAGTCATACAAAAATATTCCTCCATTACATCTGACCATTCGACAGCAAAAGGTAGCCTGCTGTATTTTTTTATACATATTTTTATGAGTCCCCTACTGGTTTCACCGGAGGGGACTGAAGGTTTGCTCTCCGTCTATCCATCTGTCCCATATGTGATTTTTTTTTTTCAGACTTTTTTTCCATACCATTTTGCATAATTCAACTGAAACTTGGTGCATGACTTTATTATGATACGTTACAGAACAAGTTTTAGGGTGTTTCATCAATTTTTCAGTTATGCCATTTTTTGACTTAGAAAATATCACATTATACATGGGTCAGTGTTCAGCTGCCCTGATTCCACCCCACTGCTTTACACCCATTGGCTGGACAGCTGGCCTGACTCCACCCCACTAAAATCTTGCACCACCATTGCATGAAGCAGCACAGATCGGCATACCTTGGGCCTTAGGCCTGGGTGTTAGTCAATGGCCCAGTGCAATTGGAATGATACCAGGTGTATAATCACAATGTATTGTATATGCACATACGCTGTACGCATGTTATTGCTTCATGTGTATACATCGGGTTATTTATAATATGAAATGGGCAAAGTCGAGAAACGAACAAAACAGTGGGTTAGAAAGGTGGTTCTTCTTCCTTTTGGGTTCTGGTATCGCCTCGAGCGTGCATTAAAGCAAACTAATTTTTGCTGATCCTCAGCAAGTTGATCCTCAGAGGTAACGTGTGCGAGAGTGGTGGGGTGCAATGGTGGAGTGACGGAGGCACGGGGAAGCACAGCACAGGGTTTATACTCAAATGCCACGACAAATACACGGACACCACAGCAACTTGAAATAACTGCGGAATTTAATGACAATGGAAATATATACAAGGAACAGTAATCAATATAATAATAATAATAATAATAATAATAATTAATAACATGAAGTAAATAAATCCTAAAGTTGAGGCGCCTCTACACACAGACTGAAATGCAGACAAGGGGAAACAAAATAAAAGCAAATCCTTCCTTTATTCTGGCACTTAGCTTGGTTCAGAGATGGTCTTTTTGGAACGTGGAATTGAGGCACTTAAATATGCACGTGTTGACACGCACAAAATGGCATCAAGTCGCTCTCTCGCAGCGGGAACGTTCATCAGGCAATTCGTGGGAAGTATTCAACACCAAGGCTCAAAGACCCCGTGCGGCTTGGAATGGCACCCTCCCTTTTGATGTGACATACACGAGGCTTCGAGGCATGTCTCGTAAGACCAGCCAAGAGTCAATGGCCAGCGTCTCGCTTCACGACGTGAGCCAAATTTCCTCAGCACAAATTTGAGAATCGTGCAGTCTTCTTCATGCGTTGAAGGAAAGCCAGCCGTAAAGCCCTGTTCTTACAGGTCATCTCCAAGCTACATTCTCTCTCGATCGCGTGCATCCCTCACTCTGCACTCGTGCATTCCTCCTTGCTACGAGCTGCTTACCTGTCCTCTCTGATCACCTGCCTCCTACTGACGTCATGCCTATCAATCAGCCTCGGGGAAGTGACCGCTCGCCATCACCCTTGGAGGCAGGGATTCTTGCCTACTTGGTCATCGAACTAATAAATGAGGAAGTTTGTGTTTGTGTTTTGGGAAGCGTTGAAGACTATATGCCATTTAATCACATCCTGTTTGAACGTTAATACCTAAAGACCCCAAAGACCTGAAACTCAAAAGACCCTGAAGACCCAAAAGGCACCGAAGACCCAAAAGACCCAAAAATCAAAAATTTTGAAGTGTTTTCAAAACAAAAGTTTTTTTTTTAATTTTTTTTTTCATTTTGAGTTTGAAAGAAGCAAGAGACTTGAAGAAACAAATGTTGAGGCAAAGAATTCCAGTCAAAAGGGTTATGCTTTGATTATATTATTGTTCTCACACACACATACATATATATATATATATATATATATATATATATATTTTTTTTTTGTTACGAGTGGCCCCTCTCGGACCTGTTTCCCGACCTTTGACCGTGTCGCTGACTTGCCGCCGTATATTCTCTTAGCAACCACAGATGCCATCTGAAATGACCAATTTTGGTGGAGTCCTCGCGTCCAAATTCCCTGTTACCTCCCTGGTGGATTCGGTACCCCAGATGAGGTCTGTGCTCAACGTTTCCACTTTATTGTTTAGGATGGCTGAGCGATGTACCATCGGTGGAAACGTTGGCTAAAGTGTATCGTAGTGAAACAGTGTGGCAAACTCCTGTCTACCAATTGCATGGTACATTGAACCAATGGAGGAAAGACACGCAGGCAGGTTGGACACAACAGGTCTGTTTATTTGAGCACGTATTTACAGGGATATGCAGTGTCACATGAGAGATTTTATCCCTTATGCACACAAGTCCCTTTCAACCTTGTCACCAAACAATACATCGGCACCTCATACATCTGGGAAATTAGATAATAAAGGGGGATAGACAGAGGGAAGAGAAGTCTGTAGGGTATGGTTTTCGACCCCGGGCTCACGCGTATCGCTCAAGGTGTTTGGTGCGGTGGTGGAAGGTGCAGTGTAGCGTGAGCTCAAAGTGTGAGTAAATTCGGTGTATGCACTGGAAGATGCAAAGGTATATCACGTGTAAAAGAGAGATCAGTTCTGCTGGCTTGGTCAGTGCTCATTCCACATGGCGCTGTGTAGCAACTGCTCTGCTTGGTGCTGGGCAGCAGGACTCGATCGGCCAGGTCCTTCTCTGGACGGGAACTCTGCACTTTGGAGCTCAGCACTCACTCTTTGGACTGGAATTCCTCCTTGACTCTCAATTCCTGACTCTGCACCCAGCACCGACTGAATCTCTCTACTAGCTGCTCTGCCAGGATCTTTATTACCCTTCGTACTATCTCCAACAATGTCCGCTCCTTGGCATCCAGCCACGCCGATTTGCTGGCGTGCTACGATCCAGTGGTGTTAATTCGTCCCCAGAGTCGTGCAGTGTGGAGGACGCTTGTCGCGCTGAAATGATTACTCGGTCAAAGCACTGTTGAAATGAAGCGGTTTGGAAGTGAAGCTTGAGAATGCGGTATTTGAATGTGATTAGAGTATGGAGTCGTGTGTGCTTTGAGAAGCGTATTCAAGTACGGAGTGGTGAATGAGCTTTCGAGAATTATGTTTGAGTATAGAGTTGGGGAATGATGTTTGAGTATGGGGAAGAGCACAAAGTTGGAGAGTGAGCATTTGAGAGTGAGGAAGAGCACAAAGGGGATCGCTCTAACGACATTCACAACGCATCTTCACTGTTCCACTGATATGAGGGGCAGGGTTATTTTATCTGAAAACAATTGCAATGGAGTTAACTCTGCTCGGGATCCCTGTTGCGTTGATTTTAACTTCCCGGGGTCTTTCCAAAACCGCAACAATATATTTATTTATTCTTTGCATGTTGGGGGAGGGTGGGGGTGGAGGTGGGTGGTTTATAAGGTTTTCCTTTTTCTTTTTTCTTTTTCTTTAAAAAATTTTTTTTTTCAATCCCAACTGGAATGTCTGTGTTGTTTGTTTTGATGAATATTTGTCGTTGACTCTTTGGACAAAGCATCAGTGTTGGAATGTATCTTGATTGTCCTGCAGTCAAATGTGATTTTTTTTGCATCAGCACTGGTGTGGAAATGAACGTGGGATGGGAGGCTGGGGGTTATACTGGCATGTTTATAATTTTACCCACTATTCCACAGGTTCTATGCAATCTTTGCCTGGCTACTCTGGCAACTCTGCATCAGGTGGAATGTCTTGCCTACCAGGTCTAGGTTCTGGACCCTCAAACTGTGGTGAATTCTCCCATTATAATGGTATGTGTTCAACAATTTGATTACTTTTCAAATTTGAAACCTTTAAACAAATGCATTGGGATCTATTGAATAGGAAAGTTAATCTATCATCTTTGTTATTACCATGGCCATCGAAGGTGGAGGGAGGTTATGTTGTCACCCCTCTGTCTGTTTGTCTCTGTGAACAGGAAATCACAAAAAGTTGTTGACAGATTCGGACGAAGTTTGGTGTGGGACAAGGACGAAATGATTAGATTTTGCTGAAGATCTGTATCCAGATATAATAATTTTTAAAGCTATTCTTCACCATGGAGAGATGGGGCCAAAAACTATGGTATAGCATTATATCTCAAATACTTGTGGACGAATTGTGACAAAATTAAGTGGATGAGTTGGTTTGGTGACAAGAGCAAGCTGATTTTATTTTGGTTAACGTCCGGATTCAGATCCGACCTCTTCAGTGGGATATAGAACGTAAGCTGTTTTAGCCTGGCGGAGGGACGGACTCAACTGAGTGCCATCCCAGTTAATTCTACTCTTGGCATCTAAGGTTATCTTTGTTTACTGAAGTGTTTTCTGTCATATCTGATGTGTTGTATAATAGTTATTTTGAAAATGTTAAATGTTCAACTCTAAAACTGGTAAATCGATCCAAAAATGTTGTTGCATGTTCAGTACTTTATGTATGAAGTATGTGTATCTCTGAAGTTTCTGCTCCCTTCTCTCATGGCCCAGGCATGGGCTCTGGCCCACAGGGATCAAGAGGTCATGGTTTACCATTAGGTGGTGGGCAGGGGATGGGCATGGGCATGGGCATGGGTGGAGGTCATCTTGGTTCCCTTGCAGGAGGTTTGGGTAAGTGTGTTAATTTTCTTTGCGAAGTTGTTCTCTTCTTCTAAAGTTCAAAATTGAAACTTCAAATATATTCTTATTTTGTTCAAACTTTTCTCACCATATCTTATTTTTTTATAGATTTAAGTGGATCATCCAGTGCAGACACCATGGCTCAGGCATACTCTGGGATGCAGCAGTATGCAAACCTCTACCCAGGACAAGGCAGGAATATGCCCCAATATTCCTTAAATACCAATGGTAGTCAGAAGGAAGGTGAGTCCAAGTATTTCGCATGCAAATGATGCATGCATGTTTACATTGAAGTGGACATGTAATAGGTTCATGGTGAAAAAAAAAAACATTTCCCCCTTGTTAGGGTGGTTCTTCACAAATATTTATTGAGCAATGTCATTTGTTTATATGGTACACTTGTTAGTATGAATGTTAAATACGATGAACAACACAATTGGATACCATCCTCTCATTAGGTAGCCATTCAATCACACAAGTGCAGTCAAAGATAAAATTAATTTTCAAATCGAAGTTGCTTAAAAATAATGTACCAGGCTTGACATAATACAATGTGAATTGTGCTTCATACAAAGGCTTTTCTCTTTGTTCTTCCACACAGATGATTAATTCATTCCTATGCAGCACGTGGCCATAAGTTTCAATCAGGTCTTGCAGGGGTGTGGCTCTGCCATTCATGCAGTGCCCCATAAATTTGGAGAAGCTGTGTCCAATAAGCTGATTCCAATGATAATTGAGGTAACACCGGTCAAAGAGCGTGTTATGAGACGAAGGATTCATCACTCCTTGGGTGTTGTTTCCCTGGTCTCTGTATATGCTCCGATTGAGGCGAGTGATCTCATTGTGAAAGAAGCATTTTATGCCATGCTTGAGTCTGTAGTTGATCAGTGCCCCAGGCGAGATACTCTTCTAGTCTTGGGGGATTTCAATGGAGCCAGAACAGCACTATGTTCCTTGACTTTGCAAGAAGTTGTGGACTCAGGGTGGGTGGTTCATGGTTTCAGCACCCATAGGCTCATCGCTGGACTTAGTATTCCAACGCTGGTGGTGTGGCAACAGAGATTGACCATGTGCTCGTTGATGGTCGCTGGAGGATGATCCAGAACTGCAGGGTCGGCTGGAGTGCAGTTCCTCAATACCGATCATAGGCTGGTTGTAGCAACTCTGAAATTGCAGCTTAAATCCGGGAGAATGGTACCATCCCAGCTAAGGCCGGATGTTGGCAAGCTCAAGGATGAGAGTGTAGCTGAGTTTGTGAACAGGCTGAGTGGGGATTTGGGGGGGGGGGTCTGGGTGCATTGGGGAATATTGAAGAGTTGGAGTGCTTTCAAGGCCACCATCCCCAATATTTCTGGTGGATGTCTTGGAACTCACCGTCAGGCAAAGAAGAATTTTGGGTCTCAAGGGACACTGGATACCATTGACCAGAGTCGCAGGGCCAGGCTGAATGGCAGAGCTGAGCTACTCAGGGTGATGAGGCATAAAACTGTACGTGTGCTGAGGGCGGACAAGGAGGCCTATGTGCGAGGAATCTGTGAGGGGGTAGAGCATCACCTGTGGTCAAGTGATTATCGTCACACTTAAAGGGCAATTCGTGCATTGCATTCCTCCAAGCCCATCCCTCGGTGTACTGCAGTTGTAGCGGAGGGTGGTTGAGGAGTCTGAAGTGAAGGCCCGCTGGGTCCTTTGACTTTGAGCGGCTGTAACAGGCTGATCCACCAGCTGTTGAGTTGAATATCAGGGGTGTTACTATGCCTATTGCTGACTCCAATCAACTGTGATCCACCGTCGTTTGTGGGAACCCAGGCTGCAGTGAACTGGATGAAATGGGGTAAAGCTCCTGTGATCTGTGGCATCCATGCTGAACTTCTCAAAGCCTGTGGAAATGCTGTACTCATGTTGTTGCATGCAGTTCTGTGCTCTGCTTGGAACACAGGCATCATCCCAACTGACTGAAATAGGGGCCTTGTTGTCCTTCTGTGGAAAGGGAAGGGTGATTGCCAGGACTGCAACAACTACCGAGGGATGACGCTGCTCTCAGTGCCGGGCAAGGTCTTTGCTCAGATAATTGTTGATGGGGTTCGCCTCCATCTGCTTGAGCACCAGAGCCCAGAGCAGTCAGGCTTTACATCAGAGGTCAACGATTGACCGTATCCTTGCCCTTCCGGTCCTCACCCAACACAGATGAGAGTTTTGGCAGGGGCTGCTTTCAGCCTATGCTGATCTCTGCAAAGTGTTCAATTTGATGTATCGTTATGCCCTCTGGAGGATTCTTGGTCTTTGTGGTGTGCCACCAAAACTGATCAATGTGATGTCTGAACTTTCCTCTGGTACTGAGAGTGCTGTGAGATGTGGTGATACAATCTCAGACTTATTTCCAGTTGTTACTGGAGTTCGTCCGGGGTGTGGTACTGCCCCCCCCCACCCCACACACTTTTCAGTGCTTCTATCAATTGGATTCTGGGGAGGATGGAGGAGAGATCAAGCTGTGGTGCGTCATTTGGGAATGCCAAAATCTCTGACCTTCATTTTGCAGATGATGCAGTCATATTTGCGGAGACTGGATATCCTTTTGGGGGCCCTTGAGGTGCTGAATTAGGAGTCTGAGCCGCTGGAATGATGTGTTTCCTGTGTCAACTAAGATTCAGTCTTTCAATGACATCTTGAATGCTGCTATCTTGTCTTTACCTGTTTGTGGTGAGGATGTTGAGGTCATGTGGAGATTCACTTACCTTGGCAGTGATATTTATGTCTCTTCTGGCTGCGAGCTGAAATGTCTTGCATCAATAAGTGTTCAAACCCCTGAGTCAATACTTTGTAGAAGTGCCTTAGGCAGCGATTACAGTTTCGAATCTTCTTGGGTATGTCTGTGTCATCTTTGCCCATTTGGATTTGGGGATTTTTTCTCAAGCTCTGTCAAGTTGCATGGGGATTGTTGGTGAACAGCAATCTTCAAGTGTTTTCACAGATTCTCAATAGGATTCAAGTCTGGGCTTTGGCTGAGCCACTCAACGACTTTCATGTCCTTGTTCTGAAGCCATTCCAGTGTTGCTTTCGTTTTATGCTTGGGGTCATTGTCCTGTTAGAACATCAATCTTTGCCGCAGTCTCAGGTCTTTTGCATTCTAAAGCGGGTTCTCCTCAAGGATTTACCTGTATTTGGCTCTATTCATTGTTTCCTTTATCCTTGTAAGTCTCCCTGTCCCTACCGTTGAAAAGCCTCACCAAAGCATGATTATGCCATCACGCTTCATGGTAGGGATGGTGTTCGATGGGTAATGAGCTGTGCTCGGTTTCTGCCAGAAGTAGCGCTTTGCATTCATGTCAGAGAGTTCAATTGTGAAGTGCTGCAGAGATTGTTGTCCTTCCAGCAAGTTCTCCCATCTCGGCCAAAGAACTCTGTAGTTCTGTCTGAGTGGTCATTCGGTTCTTGGTGACCTTCGTGACCCAAGTCCTTCTGGCCCAGTTGCTCAGTTTAGTTGGACAGCCAGCTCTCGGAAGAGTCTGGGCAGTTCACTATTCTTTCCATTTCCTAATGTTGGAGCTCACTGTGCTTATGGGAACTTTCAACACTCTAGAAATTGATTTATACCCTTCCCCAGATCTATGCCTCCTCACAAATATATCTCTGACTTTCACGGGCAGTTCCTTGGACTTCATGGTAGAGTTTCTGCTCTGACATGCACTGTCACCTGTGGGACCTTTTATAGAAAGGTGTGTTTCTTTCTAAATCATGTCCAATCAATTGAATTGGCCACAGGTGGGGCTCCAGTCATGTTGTAGAGACATCTCAAGGATGATCAAAGGAAATTGGATGCACCTGAGCTCAATTTGGAGTGTCATCGCAAAGGGGTTGAATACTTATTGACAAAAGACATTTCAGCTTTTCATGTTTAATAAATTTGTAAAAATTTCTAAAACCATGTTTTCACTTTGTCATTATGGGGTATTTTGTATATATCGGTGACAAAAAAGTTGAAAGTTAATTCATTTTAAATTTAGGCTGTTACACAAAATGTGACAAAAGTCAAGGGGTGTGAATACTTCCTGAAAGCACTGTATTAAAAGCACATGGAAGGAGCACAACAAAAACTACGTGTTATAAATGATCCTTTTAAAAATTATTTTATTTTGAAGCCAAGCCAATGTGTTCTGAAAAAATTGTCAAAATTAGATCAAAACTACAGCGCAGTCGATGGTCTGCTATGGCAAATCCCTACGCTTCCTCCCTAAAGCAAAGATGAAAGATGGCAAAATGTTCCACCAGAAATGACCCAATATCAAATTTCCACCAGAAGTAGTGCTTTGCATTCAGGTCAATGACCCAATATCAAATATTTAGTTAAAATAAATAAAATCTTGTATGAACCAGAGGTCACACTCAAACAATCATTACATATTTCTTGCATCCTCCAATATTGATTGCTTATACAAAGTTTCATTAAAAATGTGCCCATAATTGCATTGTTTGGTTTTTGACCACACCACAAGCATGGGGTGGGCCAAAAATGATTCTGTGTACCAACTTCTTACTTTTTATCTGTAAAAGGTTATTGAACCTTAACTCAACATGTATTCATTAAATAATCATTTCGTGTTTTCTTCATTTGATTATGGACAAATATACAATGAACTGCATTACCTGAATGGTAATTGTGCATTCATGTTTTGAAAGTTGTTGTTTTTTGTACATGAAGAACACCCCACTTCCTCCATTTTGAAATCGTTCATCCATTTCTCCCTCTTTTTTTTAAAACATCACTGGTTGATGTCCAGTACTCCTTTCCAATACGTCCTTGACCTCTGAGCTGATGTGGATTAGAATAGTATCATGAACAAAGTAATTGAGCTTTCTTTTGTACATTAGCGATGGAAACTGACTGACTACTGGATTAGTGGCTTGAGTAGATAATCTGCTTCATAGAAATGAAAATGCAAACCATCATTTTTTGCACTTGAGCTTTTGTGGCATTTATTCATTCAAAACTAGTCTGGAAGTCTAAAATTGAGTTTTTTATTTTTTTGGTGGGCCTAGCCAGAACAAACAAACAAACAAAAAAAAAACTGGTCTTGGCCGAGTTGTAATGCCTAAACATGGGTCATCTAAAATGGCAGCACATCACATGCTTTCCACAGCCAAATTGTTGGCTGTGTCCACAGAAATTGTTGAAAACTTCATTGCTTTTTATTTACTGCTTCATGGAGTGTTTGTCATATTAGGATGTGAATGAAAATTGAGAGAATATTCATATGCAATAACTTGCATCCTTTGAAATGTCAAGTTTTACTTTTAAGTTTTACGCCAGTTGTTCCAGTGGCCGAGTGTATTTCCATTAATGATCGCCATGTTGCACATGTTTGTAAAACAACACTGTATTTTGATTTATTTATTTATTTTTGTTTGTTCATTGTTCATGGTGACATTTTCTACGTGTGGTTTGTTTTTTTGTTGTCTCTTCTGGGTAGGCCCTGAGGGTGCTAATCTCTTTGTGTACCACGTGCCTCAAGAGTTTGGTGATGCAGATCTTGTTCAGATGTTCGTGCCATTTGGGAATGTTGTCTCTGCAAAGGTCTTCATAGATCGTGTGACCAAAATCAGCAAGTGCTTTGGTATGTAGTGGTGTGTAAACGTTTGTACATTTGTAACAAATGCCCAATAACTGGGTATTATGATTAACTGAGCATGTAAAGTCTGTATTTGTGTTGTGCATTTTGCTGAGCGTGTGACTTGGAATGTGGTCAATTTTTATTTGATTTCTAGTTTGACCCTTCCTGCATGAAATTGCCCTTCTTTGGTGGATTTTGAAGCTAAAATTTAAGTTTTTGGGGAGTGACATAATGTTGCTGTTGTGCATTGGTTCTCTCGTACCTTGCTTTCCATGCATCATGATGTCGAGTCATTGGCTTAACATATGAGAATCAGTCCAAGCTTATTTTTACACTCAAGAGTGACAAATTACATCAATTGTCAAGTCTGACACAAACCTTTCTGATCCTTAGTAAATCCTTGTCATCACAATATTAATAACTATAATAAGAAGATATTCTTCTTCTTGTGCCCATTTATCTTTCCAGGCTTTGTAAGCTATGACAATCCTCATTCTGCTCAGTCAGCCATACAAGCAATGAATGGCTTTCAGATTGGCATGAAACGCCTCAAGGTGCAGCTAAAACGCTCGAAGAATGACAAGAAGCCATATTGAGGCTCTTGGGATGGCATAATTAGGTGAGTCTGCCACTGTCAGCTTTCCTTCGAAGCTTTGACATGTTTTGCATGCCTCTTTTCTTACAAACTTTAACTTCTCCCTTTTCTACAACCTTAATTTATTTGTTTTATCTGTGTCTGTGCCCGTGTCTGTGCCCGTGTCTGTGCCCGTGTCTGTGCCCGTGTCTGTGCCCGTGTCTGTGCCCGTGTCTGTGCCCGTGTCTGTGCCCGTGTCTGTGCCCGTGTCTGTGCCCGTGTCTGTGCTCTGTGTCTGTGCTCTGTGTCTGTGCTCTGTGTCTGTGCTCTGTGTCTGTGCTCTGTGTCTGTGCTCTGTGTCTGTGTTCTGTGTCCGTCTCCTATGTCTGTGTGTGTCTCCTCTCTCTCTCTCTCTCTCTCTCTCTCTCTCTATCTCTATCTATCCCTATCTATCCCTATCTATCCCTATCTATCCCTATCTATCCCTATCTATCCCTATCTATCCCTATCTATCCCTATCTATCCCTATCTATCCCTATCTATCCCTATCTATCCCTATCTATCCCTATCTATCCCTATCTATCCCTATCTATCCCTATCTATCTATCCCTATCTATCTATCCCTATCTATCTATCCCTATCTATCTATCCCTATCTATCTATCCCTATCCCTATCTATCCCTATCTATCTATCCCTATCTATCTATCCCTATCTATCTATCCCTATCCCTATCTATCCCTATCCCTATCTATCCCTATCCCTATCTATCCCTATCCCTATCTATCCCTATCCCTATCTATCCCTATCCCTATCTATCCCTATCCCTATCTATCCCTATCCCTATCTATCCCTATCCCTATCTATCCCTATCCCTATCTATCCCTATCCCTATCTATCCCTATCCCTATCTATCCCTATCCCTATCTATCCCTATCCCTATCTATCCCTATCCCTATCTATCCCTATCCCTATCTATCCCTATCCCTATCTATCCCTATCCCTATCTATCCCTATCCCTATCTATCCCTATCCCTATCTATCCCTATCCCTATCTATCCCTATCCCTATCTATCCCTATCCCTATCTATCCCTATCCCTATCTATCCCTATCCCTATCTATCCCTATCCCTATCTATCCCTATCCCTATCTATCCCTGTCCCTATCTATCCCTATCCCTATCTATCCCTATCCCTATCTATCCCTATCCCTATCTATCCCTATCCCTATCTGTCCCTATCCCTATCTATCCCTATCCCTATCTATCCCTATCCCTATCTATCCCTATCCCTATCTATCCCTATCCCTATCTATCCCTATCCCTATCTATCCCTATCCCTATC
Source organism: Eptatretus burgeri (assembly GCF_056783735.1). Lineage (NCBI taxonomy): Eukaryota > Metazoa > Chordata > Myxini > Myxiniformes > Myxinidae > Eptatretus > Eptatretus burgeri. The sequence continues at coordinate 21,354,953 of NC_140972.1, forward strand.
TATCCCTATCCCTATCTATCCCTATCCCTATCTATCCCTATCCCTATCTATCCCTATCCCTATCTATCCCTATCCCTATCTATCCCTATCCCTATCTATCCCTATCCCTATCTATCCCTATCCCTATCTATCCCTATCCCTATCTATCCCTATCCCTATCTATCCCTATCCCTATCTATCCCTATCCCTATCTATCCCTATCCCTATCTATCCCTATGCCTATCTATCCCTATCCCTATCTATCCCTATCCCTATCTATCCCTATCCCTATCCCTATCTATCCCTATCTATCCCTATCCCTATCTATCCCTATCCCTATCTATCCCTATCCCTATCTATCCCTATCCCTATCTATCCCTATCCCTATCTATCCCTATCCCTATCTATCCCTATCCCTCCCTATCTATCCCTATCCCTATCTATCCCTATCCCTATCTATCCCTATCCCTATCCCATCTATCTATCACTGTCACCTATGTCTGTGTGTGTCTCTCTGTCTTGCTCTCTGTCTCTGTGTGTGTCTCTCTGTCTTGCTCTCTGTCTCTGTGTGTGTCTCTCTGTCTTGCTCTCTGTCTCTGTCTGTGTCTTGTCTTGCTCTCTGTCTCTGTCTGTGTCTTGTCTTGCTCTCTGTCTCTGTCTGTGTCTTGTCTTGCTCTCTGTCTCTGTCTGTGTCTTGTCTTGCTCTCTGTCTCTGTCTGTGTCTTGTCTTGCTCTCTGTCTCTGTCTGTGTCTTGTCTTGCTCTCTGTCTCTGTCTGTGTCTTGTCTTGCTCTCTGTCTCTGTCTGTGTCTTGTCTTGCTCTCTGTCTCTGTCTGTGTCTTGTCTTGCTCTCTGTCTCTGTCTGTGTCTTGTCTTGCTCTCTGTCTCTGTCTGTGTCTTGTCTTGCTCTCTGTCTCTGTCTGTGTCTTGTCTTGCTCTCTGTCTCTGTCTGTGTCTTGTCTTGCTCTCTGTCTCTGTCTGTGTCTTGTCTTGCTCTCTGTCTCTGTCTGTGTCTTGTCTTGCTCTCTGTCTCTGTCTGTGTCTTGTCTTGCTCTCTGTCTGTGTCTGTGTCTTGTTCTCTGTCTGTGTCTTGTCTTGTTCTCTGTCTGTGTCTTGTCTTGCTCTCTGTCTGTGTCTCTGTCTTGCTCTCTGTCTCTGTCTCTGTCTCTGTGTCTCTGTGTCTTTGTCGCACTCGCCCTCCCTTCTTCCTCTCTGTCTTTGTCGCCCTCTTTCTTCCCTCTCTGTCTTTCTCGCCCTCGCCCTCGCCCTCGCCTTCTTTCTTCCTCTGTCTTTGTTGCCCCTCGCCCTCACCTTCTTTCTCCTCCTCTGTCACCCTCGCTCTCCTCCTCTACATCTCTGCGACCCTCTCGCAGTCCGCCTCTTCCTCTTCCTCTCGGTCGCCCTCGCCCTCTTCCTCTTCCCCTCGGTCGCCCTCGCCCTCGCCCTCTTCCTATTCCTTTTGGTCGCCCTTGCCCTCTTACTCTTCCTCTCGGTCGCCCTCGCCCTCTTACTCTTCCTCTCGGTCGCCCTCGCCCTCTTACTCTTCCTCTCGGTCGCCCTCGCCCTCTTCCTCTTCCTCTCGGTCGCCCTCGCCCTCGCCCTCTTCCTCTTCCTCTCGATCGCCCTCTTGATCTTCCTCTTCCTCTCGGTCGCCCTCTTGCTCTTCCTCTTCCTCTCGGTCGCCCTCGCCCTCTTACTCTTCCTCTCGGTCGCCCTCGCCCTCGCCCTCTTACTCTTCCTCTCGGTCGCCCTCGCCCTCTTACTCTTCCTCTCGGTCGCCCTCGCCCTCTTACTCTTCCTCTCGGTCGCCCTCGCCCTCTTCCTCTTCCTCTCGGTCGCCCTCGCCCTCTTCCTCTTCCTCTCGGTCGCCCTCGCCCTCTTCCTCTTCCTCTCGGTCGCCCTCGCCCTCTTACTCTTCCTCTCGGTCACCCTCTTCATCTTCCTCTTCCTCTCGGAAAACCTCGCCTTCTTCTTCCTCCCGGTCGCCCTCGCCCTCTTCCTCATTCCTCTCGGTCGCCCTCGCCCTCTTCCTGATTCCTCTCGGTCGCCCTCGCCCTCTTCCTCATTCCTCTCGGTCACCTCGCCCTCTTCCTCCTTCCTCTCGGTCGCCCTCGCCCTCTTCCTCCTTCCTCTCGGTCGCCCTCGCCCTCTTCCTTCTTCCTCTCGGTCGCCCTCGCCCTGCCTCATCTTCTCTTCCTCACCCTTCCTACTCCTCTCTTCCTCACCCTTCCTACTCCTCTCTTCCTCACCCTTCCTACTCCTCTCTTCCTGCCCTGCCCCCTCCTCTCTTCCTCGCCCTCGCCCTCTTCGCTTCCGCCCTCGCCCTCTTCGCTTCCGCCCTCGCCCTGCCTCCTCTCTGCCCTCGCCCTCACCCGCACCCTCTTTCTCACCCTACCTCCTCCTCTCCACCTTCACCCTTGCATGTGCCCTCTTCCTTGCCCTGCCGCCTCATCTCTGTCCTCTTCCTCGCCCTGTCCCCTCCTTTCCGCCCTTGCCCTCTCCCTTGCCCTCTTCCTCGCCCTGCCTCCTCCACTCTCTCCTCTCCGTCCTCTTCCTCGCCCTGCCTCCTCCTCGCCACCCTCACCCTCACCCGCACCCTCTTCCTCGCCATACCTGCGACCTCTCCCTCACCCTACCTCCTCCTCTCCTCCCTCACCCTACCTCCTCCTCTCCTCCCTCACCCTACCTCCTCCTCTCCTCCCTCACCCTACCTCCTCCTCTCCTCCCTCACCCTGCCTCCTCCTCTCCTCCCTCACCCTTGCCCTGCCTCCTCCTCTCCACCCTCGCCCTGCCTCCTCCTCTCCACCCTCGTCCTACCTCCTCTCCACCCTCGTCCTGCCTCCTCCTCTCCACCCTCGTCCTGCCTCCTCCTCTCCACCCTCGTCCTGCCTCCTCCTCTCCACCCTCGTCCTGCCTCCTCCTCTCCACCCTCGTCCTGCCTCCTCCTCTCCACCCTCGTCCTGCCTCCTCCTCTCCACCCTCGTCCTGCCTCCTCCTCTCCACCCTCGTCCTGCCTCCTCCTCTCCACCCTCGTCCTGCCTCCTCTCCACCCTCGTCCTACCTCCTCTCCACCCTCGTCCTACCTCCTCTCCACCCTCGTCCTACCTCCTCTCCACCCTCGTCCTACCTCCTGTCCACCCTCGTCCTACCTCCTCTCCACCCTCGTCCTACCTCCTCTCCACCCTCGTCCTACCTCCTCTCCACCCTCGTCCTACCTCCTGTCCACCCTCGTCCTACCTCCTCTCCACCCTCGTCCTACCTCCTCTCCACCCTCGTCCTCCCTCCTCTCCAGCCTCGCCCAACCACCTCCTCCTCTCCTGCCCCTTCCTTGCCCTTGCCCTCTTCCTCACCCTGCTTTTTCTTTTCCTCCACCCTCTTCCTTTCTCTTATTCTCATCACCTGTTTATTTATGCTCTGATATTCTCTCAACCTACGTATCTCGAGTGTTCACTTTTTGTTTTTTAACCTCTTAAATGTTGTTTCCTCATCTAACTTGAAAGTCGACAACCTTAAATTTCACCCTCCTTCATGCATCTTTTATTTTCATTCAAATATTTTACCCAGTCTATTTTTTTAATCATTCCTGAGCCATCGATGTCTCTCAGTTGTAGATTATTGTATTGTGTTAGTGTGTTCAGTTAATTTTTTTTAAACTTATTTTTGTATATATTTTTTAATTATTTTTATTTACAATTTTGGGATGGCTTTTTTTTTTTCTTTTTTTTGTTATCGGTCTTTCTGCTCATCTATGAAGCACTGCAGAAGTACCATGAAAACGGGCAATTACTTTCAAGCTTGCAATTGACATTAAACTTTGTATATGTAGCACTTCAAATGCAACATGACCTTTCACCTCTGTTTCTTAACTGTTTGAGTCATGGATGGAAAGAGGAAAGATGAGGTTGTCATTGTCTGTGTGTAGTTGGAGAAGTGAAATGATGACTTTATTTTGGAGGGGAAGATATGTTACGGAGGACTGAATAAAGTGTCCGTCTTTCTGTGGTTTAAAACTAATACAGTATAATTCTTTCTTAAAAGTATATAACTAATGGAAAATCCATGAAAGAGGAACATCGTAGAATATGTAAGGTTTGCATACTTGTTTGAGGTGGACTAACCGGTGGAGATGGGACAGAAATCTTAATGAGCAAATACAAAATATAGTGAGTAGGAAATGGTTGAATGCAAGCTGTTATCATGAGCTCCAAGAAGGAAGAATAATATTGAATGTGAAATTGATTCCAAGGATGGCAAATAGTGAAACAAAGGTGGAGGTGAGCAATATCCTTCAACTTCATAGTCAGGGGGCACGTGTAATACCATGGGCCTTTTTGTGATTAAAGCAACCCAACTACTTTTTTGTTTTTATAATAAAAGGCTAGTTAGCTAACAGAAAATACGTTTCCATTCCAGATACCATGGCAGATGAATTTGATGACGTCCTCGAGATGGCCACCTGATGTTTCATTGTTATTGTTCTTTTTCTTTTTTGCCTTTTAGTTCATCTTCTTACTATATATTCCTTGATTATGGTTATCATGTTTGAAATCTTTTAACAATCCTGATTAGGATTTGAAAACATTGTTCATATCATTGACCTATTATTTGATGTGTACAGCAAATTAATTACCTACTTCAAATAGCAATACGATTCTGTCATTATGACGTTTGACGTTTTCATACCGATAAAATCTGCAATCTCCCACCTATATGTCTTGTATAATCCCAGGCTCTTGCCATTTTTAGTACCAAAATTTTTTTTGTTATAACCATAGTTCTTCTTCTCCTTTATCTCCCCTGAGTCTTTCAACTCCCTCTAATCGTTTCCAACCCCTCAATATTAGTTTGTTGTTATAGTAGTTGTAGTGGGTGTACTTGTGGTTGTCGTAATTGGACTGAACTTCAATTCCTCTTTTTTTTTTTTTTTCTTTTTTTTTTGTTCTGGCAATGTGGAGAACAAAGTCAAATTTGAGGTACCCCTGGTCTGTGTGTGATTGGAGAAGATTAGATGTGTCTTCTGTGTGTAGTGCCACCTGGAAACCGATTTGTTTTTATTCTCCAAGTTATTGGTTTGTCAGGAAGTAGAGTCTCTAGAAGCTGGTTGTTTCTCTTACAAACTACAAAATAATGTTCAACTATAAAAGAGAGAGCACTCTGGAGATGGATCTTCCCTGAAATAAGCAGAAGACTGGAAAATGTCACTGCAGAAGAAATAGTTGTTCAAAGAAATGAGGATTTGGGAAGAAGGTGAAATGGAAAGAAATCATTTTGTCAGGAGACAATGGGCATAGATGGAGCACATTCCTCATGCAAAAGACATTAACGAAAGGAGAAAACCCGACATGGGTGCTCGTATTAGGAAGCTGATCAGCACCATGTGTTGATGTTCTGTGTCAGCTATATATGACTTTCTTTTGTGATGAAGATGAAATCGACTGAAGACTCTTCACATCAATTCTTAAAGCTTCTGTTGACAAATTGGTATCAACAACAAATTTGAAGTGTGCCGATGCGCTATAACTATAAGCCAATCTGATGCACATGCCATTGATGTTATCCATCAAAGAAACCGTTGGACCACACATTGAGCACGTTTTATGCCACCAACAGGGTTTTTTTGTTGTTTTTTTTTGAACTGAAGAATGATAGTAATGTGGAATTGATGAGAGACTTGAATCAAGTTGTTCATCTTTTTCAAGGAATGGAAATGCTATCAGCTTTGCATCCCTTCAGTAGTTTTGTACACAAATGTCAGTCATGTCAATGGTCTTCTGCAACCAACAATTACCAGACGGATATTGAAGGAACAGATCTTAGAAAACCATCCTGACATTGAGTTTTGAGCCACTTAAAGGGCCAATGAGTCATAGAGAGTGAGGTTAAAGTTAACCCCAGTTGCTGCCATTAAAGATGCTGAAATGCATGCAACTGACCTCAAATAAGATCTGTATGTGCTATTTGGAGGAGCCAAACTTCTCAAAAAAGCTGTGCTCAATTGTGAAAATAGACATTTTACAGGGCAATACTCATTGCACATTATATGCACATCCCAAACGTGTGTGCGTGTGTTTTTTTTTGACTGGCAACTCCCGCAACAACTGTGGTGACAAAGATCCATCCATTGTCCTGTTGTCTGATAAGGAGGAAGGAACCTTTGACTAAAATCAGATGGATATCTGAATGGATTTGGTGTTTGCACGAGAGCACATCATGACTGGAGAAATTCATGATTAACCTTCATTTGGAATGAGATAAAATTATAGTTATTGTTCTGATTAAAATGTCAGCAAATCACATACCATACTTCCATTTAATTCATTATTGGAAACTGGGATGTATAACCATTGGCTTGTGCATTTGTTTATTTTTGGCTTTTTAAAAATAAAATATGACGGCATTTTATTTGAAACGGTGTTTGTATTGTTCTGAACCTAAACACAGTAATTAAATAATTGTTTTTTACTTGCTTAGCCCAGAAATGGGTGGATATAACTTTTTTTTTTAATGTCATATCACTTGCATCCTGAAGATGACTCAATTGTGTCACTTATTTTATATTGACATCACTGCTGGTGCCCACTACCAAATTAACAATGGAAACACATTTTCTGTTACTTTAGACCTCAATGAAGATATTATGGACCTTGTTTACTTTAATCACAAAAAAGGTTTTTTTTTGTTTTTTTTGGGGGGGTTTTTTACCAGGTTTTTTACCAGGTTTTGGGGGGGTCCTACAGTGGGGAGAACAAGTATTTGATACACTGCCAATTTTTCAGGTTTTCCCACTTACAAAGCACATAAAGGTCTAATTTTTATCATAGGTACACTTCAACTGTGAAATACGGAAGCTAAAACAAAAATCCTGAAAATCACATTGTATGATTTTTAAATAATTAATTTGCATTTTATTGCATGAAATAAGTATTTGATACATCAGAAAAACAGAACTTAATATTTGGTACAGAAACCTTTGTTTGCATTTACAGAGATCAGACATTTCCTGTAGTTCTTAACCAGGTTTGCACAGACTGCAGCAGGGATTTTGGCCCACTCCTCCATACAGATGTTCTCCAGATCCTTCAGGTTTTGGGGCGGTCACTGAGCAACACAGACTTTCAGCTCCCTCCAAAGATTTTCTATTGGGTTCAGGTCTGGAGACTGGCTAGGCCACTCCAGTACCTTGAGATTCTTCTTACGGAGCCACTCCTTAGTTGCCCTGGCTGTGTGCTTCGGGTCGTTGTCATGCTGGAAGACCCAGCCACGCCCCATCTTCAATGCTCTTGTTGAGGGAAGGAGGTTGTTGGCCAAGATATCGCGATACATGGCCCCATCCATCTTCCCCTCAATACGGTGCAGTCGTCCTGTCCCCTTTGCAGAAAAGCATCCCCAAAGAATGATGTTTCCACATCCATGCTTCACAGTTGGGATGGTGTTCTTGGGGTTGTACTCATCCTTCTTCTTCCTCCAAACACAGCGAGTGGAGTTTAAACCAAAAAGCACTATTTTGGTCTCATCAGACCACATGACCTTCTCCTATTCCTCCTCTGGATCATCCAGATGGTCATTGGCAAACTTCAGACAGGCCTGGACATGCGCTGGCTTGAGCAGAGGGACCTTACGTGCGCTGCAGGATTTTAATCCATGACGGCGTAGTGTGTTACTTATGGTTTTCTTTGATACTGTGGTCCCAGCTCTCTTCAGGTCATTGACCAGGTCCTGCCATGTAGTTCTGGGCTGATCCCTCACCTTTCTCATGATCATTGAGGCTCCACAAGGTGAGATCTTGCATGGAGCCCTAGACCGAGGGAGATCGACTTATCTTGCACTTCTTCCATTTTCTAATAATTGCACCAACAGTTGTTGCCTTCTCACCAAGCTGCTTGCCTATTGTACTGTAGCCCATCCCAGCCTTGTGCAGGTCTACAATTTTGTCCCTGATGTCCTTAGACAGCTCTCTGGTCTTGCGCATTGTCGAGAGGTTGGAGTCTGATTGATTTAGTGTGGACAGCTGTCTTTTATGCATATTACAAGTTCAAACAGTTGCAGTTATTACAGGTAATGAGTGGAGAATGGGAGGGCTTCTTAAAGACAAAACTAACAGGTCTGTGAGAGCCAGAATTCTTACTGGTTGGTAGGTGATCAAATACTTATTTCATGCAATAAAATACAAATTAATTATTTAAAAATTATACAATGTGATTTTCAGGATTTTTGTTTTAGATTCCGTCTTTCACAGTTGAAGTGTACCTATGATAAAAATTACAGACCTTTATGTGCTTTGTAAGTGGGAAAACCTGCAAAATTGGCAGTGTATCAAATACTTGTTCTCCCCACTATATATATATATATATATATATATATATATATATATATATATATATATATATATATATATATATATATATATATAGATAGATAGATAGATAGATAGATAGATAGATAGATAGATAGATAGATAGATAGATAGATAGATAGATAGATAGATAGATAGATAGATATATATATATATATATATATATATATATATATATATATATATATATATATATATATATATATATATATATATAAAAAAAACCCTTGCTCCCTGACTATAAAGGAAGGATGATCAGAGTTTGATGAATTGAGTGATCATTTACAATCTAATAATTTCACATGCATTTATTGTCTATTTTACCCCCATTGCTATCAAACCACTCCCAGCAGTCAAGATGTACACTCAGCTTGAAAATGGCAATTTTCTTTTTTGTAAACATCTGTGTTCACGGAAGTGCAAGAAGCTCATGCGACTGAGGTAAGATTGGCAACTTGCAGATAGTGGGACAACAGTTAGACATAACTAGCAAGTGAATGATGGAAGGAATTGTTAGAGGAGAGGAACATGGTAACCTTTGAGTAAAAGAGCTTGGATAGGATTGGATCAAGGTGCTTGGTGATAGTTGCCTGGAGGGAAGAGTTGGGATCACACTGCTTCAGGAATGTGGTTCCACAAGTGGTAGAAAAGTGCAACAAGGAAGTGGGTGTATGCAGTAAGCCTGGATTTTGGGGAGTTGAAATTGGAGGGGTTTCCTGGAAAAGCTTGTGCATCCTTGAACTGGGGGGGGGGGGGGCTGAAAGGACAGAGGGAGAAAGACTGGAAAAGAGGCTGTAGAAAATGGAGAGGCCACCATTCTACAATGGGAGATCAGCAAACTTTGTGCTTCAGCTTCTTTGTGGAAGATATTCATGATGCTGAGAGCTTTGGATTCCAAAGCATTCAGGAGAGAGAAGTAAGAAGGGAGAATGGGGCACCACTGGCCTATCGGGAATAGTTGTGTTCCATTGAGTTATGGACAAAGGCTTTGTCGGTCATGAGAAGCTCATATTTATGAAGGAAGGACCTCATGCAATGGAAGATGCCCAGTCCTTATCTGCCATTGGGGTCAGCTTTGATGCATGGTCTACCCTGGAAATGTTATGACTAATGTTAAGGCCCAGAAGTTCAAGAGCTTGAACCTCTTTTTCTGGTTGATTTTGGAAATGTATTAAGAAGTATTTTTATGAGATGGTCCTTCCAGATAGACAGGCTGGAGAGTTTGAGATTTGCGTGGATTGAATGGTATGTTAATTTGTCAGATCAACATCTGACCCTTTTCATATATGCAGAGAGAGAAGCAACTGTAACAAACATTCTTGTTGTTTGAATGAGGTACAGTATGCGATCAAATTGAGTACAGTAGTCTGCAAAGAGGATTTTTTTTTTGAGTGTTTACAAGGCATCAGAGGTCATTTAAGTAAATGAGGAACAAGACATTATTCAAACGTGCTGCCTTGGGGAACTCCAACCTTCACTGGGAGAAAAGATGACAGGATTCCATTTTGGGATATGCAATGATTGCATAAGCAGAGGAAGTCGGCAAGGTGAAAACATTGCCAAGCAGAACAGGGTGCCACACTTTTGAATGCTTTAGATATGTTTGGGAAGACAACCCTGGAAAGTTAAACTAAAGGATCAGGGCCTCGATCCATTGTAAAGAGGGATACGAAAGCACCACCAAAGTTGTGATCGGGACATAATCCAAACTGATCAGAGATTCGGCTGTTTGAGAAAAGGAAAAACTTGTCAGCTGCAAAGATTGATTCCTTGACCTTGCAGGTCTGTTGTTGAGGAGAGCTATTTTGGCACCTTACTTGTGTGTGGGATTGGCGTTTGCTTTACTCCAAGCAGACAATACTTGGCCTAAGGTGATGAACATGTTGAAACGAGAAGCAAGAGCAGCACTGCAGGCTTTGAGAACATGGGAACCAATGCCATCTGGTTCTGTGAGGAGTGAGGGAGATTGGAAAGTTTAACCATATCACGTTTCCTGACACACCTGAGGATGGAAATGCACCTCTTGTGAGCCAATCTGATGATCTCAGGTTGCCTTTGGTCAAGCTCCAGCAGTTTAAAGAAGTTTTGTATCGTAAAAGGATAGTAATGTTGAATAATTGGTGAAGGATTGAATAAGAGAAAAATGAGTTTGGGAAGGGATTGGTTGGTGTGGCAGGTTTATTTTTGTTGTTGTTCATTTGTTGTTGTTTTTTTGAGTTGTGAAAGGGAGAGGGGTTATAAAGGATTAGCATGAGGGGAGGAGAGCAAAGGAGGATTTACAAGTGACCCAGGAAGGAAATGGAACGGAAGAAGAAGGAGCTCTTTGTGAGAAGCACTTGGGAAGGACAATAAAGGGAGGTTAAACATTTTAAAACGGGTTTTAATAGTTTTGTCCTCAAGGGGAATAGGTGATGGAGAGTGAAGGAAGTAGTAAGAGGAAAGAATGATTTTGGGATTTTTTTTTTTTTTTTTTTTTTTTTGCAAGTGTTGAATTGTAAAAGGGAGAAGGATGATAGAGTGAGGGGACGAGGGCAACTGAAAGGCAGAACATGGAATGTACAGCCTTAGACTCATGAGCATGCTGCCGAGCAAAGGCTGAGATAAATAGCTCTTGAATCGATTAAAACAGGACCAAGTAAGTACAACAAGACAATGAGAATGGATACGGGGAGCAAACGACGAGACAAATCTGGGATGGTTTACTTTGCTTCGAAGCAGTTCTCTCAGAGCTGAGAAATATGTGTGCATGTGTGAAGAAACTTATTGTTCTCAGATCTCCATGATGTTTATCATCATTTATTCACTTGTTATTAACATTGAATAAAACAGGTGACTTCCTCAGTTTTTGCAGTAATGTGGATCACCTTTTTTGTATCACATTGCATTAGGAAGCAATATAGAAAGATCCCCACCTTTTATTCCAATCCAAATTGTGCTTTCTGTTGTTTGGCCAATTTGGGTTTTTGTTTTTTTGGTATACAGCACATGGTCAATGCTCTTCGAAGAACTAAAGCAGAATAGAATGGAACAAAATGGAGATGGGGAAATACCAAGAGCAGAGTAAGAGAGATATCGAGATCGATCGGGGTGAGGGGGAGAAATCGCGATGAACTTGTCAATGGGGTCATTTGGGATATGAGATCACAAGTATGGATGGGGGGTAGTGCCTTGAACCCCTGGAGGAAGAATTGGACTGAACAGATGGGGGAAGTTGGTTCCACAGGAGAGAAAAGAGGAACAAACAATGAGTGGAGGTGGGCAGTGAACAAAGGAGAGAATAGTACTCCTTCAAACTGCAAAAGAAGGTCTTTTGGGTTGTCAAAAGTTCAGACTGTCCAAGGAAAGACCTTGCATGATGAAAAATGCCCAGTCGACTGCTCGCTTTGGAGGCCATCTTGGAAATATGGTTTGCCTTTGAAAGATCATGGCTAATGGTTAGGCTTAAAAGTTTGAATGACTTAACCTCTTCAAGTGGTTTGTTAGGATGAAGAAGGAAGGGTTTGCCAGATGGTTCAGACAGTGCAAGTGTGTGGGATTTGTCAGAGTTCAAATAAATATTTGAAGTGTTGGACCAGCTGTAGACTATATCAAGGTCTTCAGAGAGTGAAGAGGTTGTTGCCTGTTTGACTGAAGGATGAGAAATATGGCATAGGGTGGAATTGTCAGCAAAGAGAAGGCAGGATTTTCCAGGAAATCATAAAGATCATTGTGGAAGATGTGGAACAAGATTAGGCTGAGGACACTGCCTTGGGGCACTCCAGCCTTGACAGAGAGAGGAGATAGGGGATCCCATAAAGAGCGAGAGATTAAATATGGGAGTGTAGGTAATCAGTAAGCCATGGAGGAACTTACCTTCGATGCCATCAGCAGAGACTTTGGAAACAAGGTGGGGTGTCAGACTGCATTGAATGCTCAAGATCTGTCCAGAGAGATGGCCCTGATCTCATATCTGACTTTGAGGGCCTCCGGAGATCCATTGTCTTTTCTATCCTCTATCTTTATTTCTTTCTGTTCTCCATATCTCTTTCTTTCTTTTTCTTTGTCTATGGAGGGATGAATCTTGAAAATAGTTTTTGTAGGTTCACTTGGCTACACCTGGATGGGTATGTAGGTAGTTGTAGCAGCTGAAACCTAAATCCGATCCAGGCTTCTCCCGATGACTCCGTCTCTGTCTGTTTGTTCATCCTGATACTCCAGTGCTGTATTTGGTCAGTTATTTGATGAGGAGAGCAGAACAGCATGTCCAAGGTAGTGAGTGACCTGGTCTGAGCTGAAGTTATTGTCTGAGATCAGGCCATCTTACTATAATTTACCATCTATCTGTCTGTCTGTCTGTTCCCAGGTACTGCAAAAACGGCTGAACCGAACGCAACCATTTTTTGGGTGTGTAATCCTGGGACCCCTTGGAGTAAAATAGGCATAAATGTAATAACATGTCCCCCTTGACGGCTCCCGTAAGGGAGTGGGTGCTTCTAGTTGGAGTAAATGAAGGATTTGATGTCCACTGTGATGGATTCCATGACAAGCTTGCTGATGATTGGAAGTAAGCCAATGGGTCTGTAGTTTAAAGGATCCATTTGTGCATCATGTTTGTGTATTGCAGTGATGTTGCCTAACGTTCAGGCAGATGGAAACTGTCCCAGAGAGAATGCTCGAGTGAACATACCAGAAAGGGGATGAGCCAGAGCAACAGAGTGGGTTTTTAGGACATATGCACTGATGTCGTCTAGACCTGTCGCAGAATCGGTGTCGAGCTTTTCCAGAAACCTCTCCATCTTAAGTGGTAATGACACAGTATCCAAGAGCATTTGGTATGAGAGTGTAGGATAGGTGTTGTGAAGTCGGGGGGTTGGGTGCACACAATTTGAGAGCAAACACACAATTGATGCATTCAGCCTTCTCATGAGAAGTCAGCTGTGGTGCTATTTGAAGTGAAGGAAGGGGTGGAGGGAGAACATACACCAGAGACAGACCTAACAAGACACCAACAGGTCATTGAAGGAGACTAGTTTGGGAGTTTAGTCTTGAGGTTTGCCAAATGTTCTTTTCTGGCTTTCCTGAGAGAGGACACATTGTTGCGAGTTTTGAGGAATGACCAATTTTGTCCTTTAATTCTGTTGCTGTTGTGGTTCCCTTCTCTCTTTCTCCTGTTTATTTTGTTACGTTGTGTCCTGAGGTGTTCTTTGTTCTGGCTCCGCCACGAGCCTCAACTATGCGTACAAAAATATAAATTTGAGGCCGATAGTGTTCGGATGGTTTGTTATAAGATGATCCATGTCAACAGAGAAAGATGGTTCCAGCCTGGATTTGTGCAACCAACAGAGGGCACAGTGTAGGTCACAATGAAAGGTGGGTTTGGATTACTTGGCATACATTTTCACCTGAAAACAAGGCCTTACTGTGGCAGTTGCTGTGCAAACAAGGGGCTGATACTGGAGGTTACCTGCTTTTCGGGTGGTAGGAGGAATGGGTCTGTTTTGTGAAGGATAAATATTCCACTATTTTTGAAATATCACGTACACAAGCCAATTTACCGAGATGGTTGCCACGGCAACAAAATTCCACAAGTTGCAGCCTTGATATCATCAGTACAGGTTGAGATTGTCGTGAAGAATAGATATCTGCTAAATGGTCAATGGTTTCTGAAATATCAGGTACACAAAAGTACATGGACAGACAAAAGTACATGGACAGTATCATGGATGATCGGTCAGACAGAGCTTATTTTAATGTCCCCTTTCTCTGATCTTGTTGGAGGGGCATGTTACAACAAAGGGCTGGGGGGGGGGGGTGATTTTTCTTGAGCATTTCATGGGAGACTTTGAAGAAAGTTTCTTAGCTTTCACAGTTGGGGAACTGATGCCATCTGAGACCAAGTGCTCGTTTTTAATTGGAGCTTTGTTGAGGTTTAACACACTGTCCTTTGGAGGGAGTCTTCAATTTGGCTGTCCTTTCTGCATTTTGGTTTTGAATCGGTTTTTTCATCATCTTGAAAGGAGCAGGCCATTTTGTGTTGGTACTCTGGCTATATTCTTTCTTTGAAGTTTAAATATGATATGCAAGTGAATTCTCCAAAAAGGCATGGATGTTGCGTTGTGTTGAGAATGTGGTTGATGCATCAAAGATAAACAAGTGGAAAGATTAAGATGGTGGGGCTGACGTATGAGGTAGGTATGTATTTTTTTTTATTTCTTTTAAATGACGGCCTTGAGCCAGGGACTTGATATAAGTATCCCACACAGATGTAATCCATTGCAATTGAATTTTATGATCGAATTGCCAGGATTTTTTTTTTTATTGAATTGCCAATACTTTCAGGTGCATTTTCAGTTTGGTTTATGAACCTTTGAAGAACTATCAAATTTTTTTTCAATGAAATAGCAATATGGTGATATTGCACTCTATTTTCATTTCATCATCTTTAAGTTTTGTTTATAACTTGTTTGGATATTTCTGATGACTTTGTGAAATGAACTTAAAGACCAATAGATCTATTAATGCTCTGAAATTAGCCCTTTATTTCACTTATATATTTTGTTGGTGAAAGCCTTAATGAAATGTACAATGTAGTAGTTTATCAAGATCAGGTTGAAAGGTCGTTTTCCAGGTTTAAGTGAATCGGGGGGGGGGGGGGGAGGGGGGAGGGGTCTCGCGGATTAACTCACAATCTCTAGATAAAGGTGTCATTTACTCTGTGGTCCATTGTCATTTGATCACCTTTGTTGGCCGCCTCTGGATATCAACGTTACGCTTTCCTGTGTGCAGGTCAGGCGTTTGTAATAAGCTCAAGTTATGTTATGCTGTGCTGTGCAGTCACCGTGTTTGCTCCTCTGTGCCTGTGTGTGTCTCTGTCCCACTCGTAGATTCCCCATGTCGCTGTTAACGTATGCAGTGCAAGTTACCTGGTGTTACCAAGTGCTCGTATGGATGGCGTCGTGTGTAGGGTAGCGGAAGTTGAGAGGGGCGGGTGGGGAGGAGAGAGGGTCATGTTTGGAGCTGGTTGGCTCCTACCTTCACTCTCCCAAGCTCACCCCATTCCACTTCCCTCACCACATAGTCACACCCTTTATTCACTCCTCTTCCTCAAACTTCCCTTACAATATAGACATGCATGTGGACAGCTATGGGGAAGCTCTCATTAGCAATGCTTTGTGTTGTTTGACTTTATACATTATAATAATTTTTTCTTTCCTCATTTTTATTTTAATTAGTACAATTTTTTTTTTTGGTGAATACTAGAGAAGCACCAATTACAATTACCTGTTATTTGTTTGCATGATATAATCACCGCTGAAACTCTTTACTTGTTCATCAGCTGTACAAAATGTTCTCGAGGAACATGGTGAGGGGAACACTCACGTGATTGATAGTACAGGTGTTTTGGTTTTGCAAAGGAGCAATTTAGTTAAGATGTGCAGGTGAGTTGGTAGGTTTTGAGATGATAGGAGAAGAGTCTGAAATTATTTGTTGTTTTGGACATTGGGGGAGGGGGGATGGGGTTCAGTTCCACCACATTTGGATACATATAAAGAGATGACCCCAAAAGGATTTTGATGGAGTGGACCACAAGGTAAGGAGTATTGTGACGCAGACAAACGGTGAAAGGTAAAAACACACACTTTGACAGAATATACATGGATCGACTGAATTTGATTACGTGTGTAAACTGTCTGCTGTTTCACTTTTCCACATACATCGACATTGGTGGGTTTGTATTCGTCTGCTGCTTGGTGTGAACAAGTAAACGTTTTCTTTGCAGTCATTCAAGTAATCTTTGATGTTGTTTTACTTTTGTTGTTTTATCATTTATGCTTTAGATATGGCTGTATAGAAAGTACATTTGAGGAAATTTTCTTTGTTCCTATGTGGGCCTCCTCTTTCTATTCCACTATCTACTTCACCCGTTGCAACTGTCTGTCACGGAATGTTGTTAAGTTTCGCATTCTTCATTGCACTCGCGATGCAATCTGTTGTTCGATGTTTTCCTGTGGTTTTGCGAATTAAAAATGAACAGATATTTTCAAGAATAACAGCAACATCAAAACTTCTCAATCATTGGATTTTTCTGCTGCATTCTGATCACCATTTCCTTATTCCCTTTCATGCTGATGTTAAAAAAAAAAAAAACTTTTGTTGTTCTTTCTACTATTTCATTTTTGTTCATGTCTGGCTATTTGCTCCCAGGTTGTTCTTTTTATTATTAATTAAAGCATTATTTTGATGTTGCACTCTGTTTTTGTGTGCGTGTTCTTTAATGTTGGTGTGTAATGTTTGGAACAAAAGAAAAAAAAAAAGACAACAAAAAGTAATGACCAATGAGTCTTGCTCAAAGTATTGTATGGATTGGTTGCCAAATTTTCAGGTGGCCAGTGTGGAATTTTTGTTTTTTTTCTCATTCTGTTTTGATTATAAGGCGAGAAGGGAAAGGGGGGGGGTGGTGGAGAGGGTGGGTTAAGTTCATGTAGGGGACTTCAGTAGATGGTAACTAATGACTGATAGTTTCCTTGTATTCTGGGCCTCATGTAGGGGACTTCAGTAGATGATAAGTAATTACTTATAGTTTCCTTGTATTCTGGGCCGGTAGGATGGCCTCGACCTTGAGGTTTCAAACTCCCCTCTGAGCTGTCTATCCTGGATATGAATATTGATCCAACTGTAAACTGTCAACCTGGTGTTTCACAGGCAGGGCAGCCTGGTGTTGGCTTCGCGGTTAGGGTGGTGACTTGGGATCCTAGGGTCCTGAGTTTGAGCCCGTTGGCCACTGAATTAACACCAAGGGGTTGATTCAGCCTGTCATCCTTCTGAAGTCGGTGAAATGAGCACCAATATCATCATCATAATATAATGGGCGTAAGCCTGGAACTTCGAACACACTTTTCTCCAAACATATTCTGTTCATACTTCCTAAATCTTCACATTATGTGTTCCATCTATTTACGCAGGTGATGGCGGATTCAAAAAAATCGAATATAGATAGAATTTTCAAAGAGGAATCAATGATGTTACAATCAGCAGCGTTCGGCGGCAAATCGACGGTCAGGTCCCAAACGACGTGCTTTACTTCACTAAGTCCATGAGTTCAGGACGTTTGTTCAACTCAGCATTTACGGCTTTTATCCTGCCATGTTGTTAATCTGTTGATGGAGGTAATATAGAAACAATGAATATATCAAATCGTTCGTGTTACTCATCCGGCACGATGTGTCAAGGCCAACAATCGAAAGCGACCGGTCTCAAACGCGACCATGGCACCCAGACACGCCGCTAATATGAACTGAGCTGTTTAATGCGGTGCAAAACATCCAAAGAAACTACCGTGACCGGGTATTGTGATCCGTCCTGTCCCCCATACCCGTCGTAGACGAGTATCTGCGAGTACTGGCAATAGGGGCACTATCATTGGCATCGCTGCGCCCCTAACCAATGATGCACACAATGGGAAAAGCAGGGCAAGACGTCAGTGTGCGCAGTCCTTCAGATGGACGTAAAATGTGGTGTCCCATCTGCGAGCATTAGATGGTGTTTATTAAAAATCCCATGGGATCTTTGGCAATGTGGAAACTGAGTTAATGCAAGCACCCTGAACAAATACTTCCGATCTAAAGTTAAAATGGCAAGTGTTCTATTGTTCTCAGTCGGTCTTTGACACTGACACAAGGTTACACTGCTTGCTATCTCAGTGCGGGGCTGCAGCTTCTACACTTTAAAGTCCAGTACAGGAATTCTCACTCAGGTTTTCACATGTTACGTGTGAACAAGTGTCTTTGGTTACAATGTTGCATTCTTAATATTATTATTACTTGTGTTTTAAGCATTGTGAGGTGTTACCTTTTGGCTCTAATTAAAACATCCTTAAACATGCTTGAATGTACCTGTGATATGTAACAGTTACTGTGCGACTCCAAACCACGAGTGGTGAAAGCGCTGATACTGGGAGAGATAAGTGTCACCTGCCATGCGGGACATTATCTCTCGCTTCGCCAAACACAATCTAGAGTTATTCATGATTTGTGGTTCGGCGCAATGATTATAATTAATGTCGCTCTCTGACCTGAGATGAATGTCGTGACGTCACCTCCACAACCCACGTACTGTTTGCCGCTCCCAAAAGAGCTATCTCGCAGTGCCAATTACCAAGGTGTAGTTACAAGTGCATGAAAAATGCAGTTGCAGACCAGTTTCGCCCTCAGAGTATCATCGGGGCAATACAGCAAGCTTCCATGCACTTGTGAGTGAAAAGTTTCCAATTATAAACCAGATACTTATCATCATTGTGCCTGACCACAAACCATGAATGATTCCAGATTGGTAAAGCGGGAGATACTGTTCCACATGGCAAGCGGCACTTATCGCTCCCAGTATTGTGCAGCAAGGGCTGTATGGGACTTGTTAATCCTGCAATGTTGTTTCACTCATGGTTTGGAGTCGCACAGTATCTGGTTTATAACCTCGCTATGTTGCCCTGATGATGCCATGAAGGCAAAACTGGTCGGTAACTGCATTTTCCATGCATTTGTGACAGCATCTGAAATTACACCTTTGTAATTAGTACTGCGAGATAGCTCTTCCAGGAGCCATAGACAGTACGTGGGTTGTGGAGGTGACGTCACGACATTTTTCTCAGGTCAGAGAACGACATTAATTGAATGTATGTATGTATATGCATGTATGTATGTATATGCATATATATATAAATATATATATATATATATATATATATATATATATATATATATATATATATATATATATATATATATATATATATATATATATATAATATGAGGTGCCGTGAGGAGGAGTGATGTTAGGGACACATCGGCCATTTTAGAGTTAATGCCACAAAGCACTATTTTAACCCTTACCCTATCATCTGAGCCTGTCATCATCATATCATTAAAAAATGTCGCTTACATCACTCCTGCTCACGGGGCCTCATGTGTGTATGTGTATGTATGTATGTATATATATATATATATGTATATATATATATATGTGTGTATATATATATATATATATATATATATATATATATATATATAGTTACGGCTGTGGAAATTTGCAATACACCAGAAAGGTCCTCAGGTTAGATATATCGATAAGTTCATGTGTAGTTAGTCCACACCCGTTGTTTAGAGGGAATATGTGTGATTCATCTGGGCTGCGACACTTTGATTTAGCCATTTTTCTTTACCTGTCGTTATTTTGGAACAACCACGCCATCTCAACACCACGCCATCTCAACAACCACAATGCCACGAAAGGAGCAACGAAACCAGCCCCACCCCAATTTCTCCTCCAATAAACAAGTTTGACGGTTGGAAACCAGCTCCCGCCCCAATTTCTCTGGAATGTTCCTCCCCCCACCCACGCGCCGCGAAGGGCGGGGCGGGCACAGGAGAAATAAAAGGACAAGAGGAGCGCCTGGGAAAGAGAGCGGATAGCAGAGACTTGGGGCAGTCGTGTGGAAGTCTTGGTCGTCATGGTCTTGGTCCAAATCTGTCGTGGTCCAAGTCTTCGTCAGAGACAGACTTGGGGCTGTCGGGTGGAAGTCTTGTCCTAGTGGCCGTAGGGAGAAGGCGTCACGACCTGCCCACCGTTGCAAGGCCCGAGATCAGGCGCGGCTACGCTAGTTGCCGTGGGGACGAGACGTCGCGACCTGCCCACCGTCGCACCACGAGGGTACGGGTAAGACCCTTCGGTCTCGTGGGTCTTTTCGGTCATCCACGGCCCACGACCATAAAGGTCTACGGACCCCGTCTACCCCCTTGCCTGTGAGGGAGGTCTTTCTTTGTTTTTGTATGCATGCTGTGGTGCCGTGTCCTGTCAAGTCGAAACTGTGTAAGTGCTTGTAAATAATAATTATAGTCGGTCATATTGCTTTTGCATTCTATTTGTTGCTTGTATATTGCATGACTGCCTTGCTTGTGTTGTGTGTGTAATTGAAATAAATGTGCTTGTGTGAAACGTATCCCGTTCGTTGCGTCCTTTCCCCATTGGAAGTGCCATCTTGTATCGTGGAATGAGTTGTGGGTTTTGAACGCCCGGTAAACAGAATCACATCCGTCGAGGTCGGCGATGACACCGCTCGGTTATCACTGTAGCACAGAACGAACCGCTTAAGCGGTTCGTGTCCTCGGCCGACCGGCGAGGTACGATCGCCCGATCGACCACTCGCGCAGGTACTTAGGTAGGTCGAATTTGGCGAGCAACCCTATCCTGTGCGGGTGGACAATTGGCACAATCGTGGTGAGGTTAAACCCACACCCGTGACTGGCTCCTGGCGGTAGTTCCAGGAGGGTCACGACTGAATTGTCCGTCCGGTGGGCGATGCGGCTGCCATTAGAGGTACGCAGCCGATCGCACGCCAGGCGGGCCAGAATTCGCAACAATATGTATGCATGTGTATATATGGATATATTGTTGCGGGCCGGGGGTCAGTGGCGAGAACGACCACAAGGTGGGGAAAGTTAAGTCGTCTCCACCAGGCTCCCTGGAATTGTAGGCCGTCGCTTTCGGATAACTCCGTCAGCCGGCGGGTCGCTGAACCGACCGTGGACGCCAATATCTAAACTGCGTAGCGTAGTCTTTTTGTCGAGAACCAATTTACCTAATTAACTACGCGATTTCGACTACAGGGGAACCACACCCTCGGCACGTCTTGCACGAACCCGGTCACGCTACTGACTGCGGTAGACTTCCAACTACCGACTACCAACTCCGGTTCGGGTGCAGCCGAGCAGAACTGCCAAAGCTGTGCCGGCTCGGATGACCACATTATTGGGTATAAAAAGCCGCCTATACTCAGATCCGAACCATGCTGGACCAATGAAAGGATGGAAACGAGCTGGGAACATTTCTAATGATGGTAATTTATTTACAATAAAGAAGACAGAGCGAGACTTATCGCGGAATATACAAACAAGAATTTACAATGATGGAAAACACTTAACAGTTCTACTTAGAAGATGGGCCCACACACTCAGACGATTTATTGAAAGATCCCCTCAGCCAAAGAGGGAGAGACGAGCTGGGGGTCGCAGTTCACGTGTGTACCTGCACGCTGAAGGGAGGGAGTGCTCCATGGTGCAGCACCTGCAATTGTTCGTGCGGCTCTGCCCACAATCACACGCGTGGGGCTCTTGCCCGTGGAGGAAACCGAGCGGGGCAGTTGGAGTCCCAGGGCGGAGATCAGGGTCACGGACGGGACCCAGGAAAACTCCATGATCGCCAGCCAAATGTAGAGCGCACACCAACCAACTTGCTCCTCCAAGAGACTTATTCAGAACCAACGACTGAACCCCCTCAGAACTCTTCTCCACAGAACTCTGAACCAACGACCGAATCCCCTCAGAACTCTCTGCTGACGATGGCGTCGTAACTTTTATGGTCCTCCTCGAACGGGGCGGGGGCTCTGTAGAACAGACGTCACTGTCTGCCCTGATTGGATGGGGCTCCCATCAGTCCGCCCTTTCTGGGCGGGGTTTCAGCCATGCGGGGAAAACCCCGCCCCCACTCCATGCGTGCCCATACTCGTCAAAAAGAAGTTACAAAGTTTGTGGAAGCCGAGAAGGAGCTGCCAGAGATTCTGCCTCGGACAGCGAGTCAACGGTTCGGCGAGTGAAGTGCTTGTTCAGTGGTTTTGTCGGTTTCTTTGCTGGATGGTTCGTTGGATGTAATAACCAACCTAAAAGAACATCGCAATGCACACCTTTGATTCTCCCACAAGACAAAAGGAAGGGACCTGTCTCACATGTACTTAACGGAATCACTGACATTTGGGACATCTGTATGTTTGAATGCATATAGTTTCCAGATCCGTGTATATGTGTGTATGTATATGTATATATATATATATATATATATATATATATATATATATATATATATATATATATATATATATATATATATATATATATATATATATATCGACTCTTATTGGGAGGTGATTCTGCTGTGAGAGAGACGGCAGTCGGCTTTGAGAGGCGAGCGTGGAAAAGGAAAGAAAAGGTGATTCTGCAGAGAAAGAAACTGAGAGGACGGAGTTGAGAAGTCGGGCTTCGAGGCGGGAAGGCAAGAGAGGAAACGATGCAGCCTCTGACGGTCCTTGCTCACCTCACGGCTCGACACGTTTGCCGGTCCGCTTGCCGGAGCCCGGCACCCCGATTTGAGCCTTGTCTGGTTCACAGGCCTGGATTTGTATGCTGGACCTTGAGAGAAATCAGCTAAGGCCCATCGTTGATCTGACTGTCTTGTGCCCTCGACCTTACGCGGGGTCAGAGCTCGCGGAGACTGCGCGCGGTGCGGAAAAGGCAGGCGAGCGCCGTCTCGCCACGCGGCGTGTTCGAGTTCGAGCTGGGGGCTCGAATCCATGGACATCCACTTGTTACGAGCAACATTCGTGCTTTTTGACACTTTCCTCTTGTCCATGAAACATCACCAAGTACTCTGTCTTGTCTGCATGCATGCTGTCTTGTCTGCACTAGGTATAAGGCATATCTCGGTAGCGACCCCCTCAAAACTTGAAGTCCGTGGTTCCCCAGTTAAGAACGGGTTAAAGATTGTTAATATAAACATTCTCGTGAATGTTTTGCTTGTGTCGTGTTCTCCGATGTTCCCCAATAAATGTGGTTCGTTCGTATGAAGTTGCCGCTATGGATTAATTCGTGTCGCGTCGAGGAACGATCCGTTCGATTGGCAAATAAAATCAAAATGGTTACAGACTGGCAGAAAACGCTCGACATCTGACAAAACCAGTCTGTAACCGGGGTTCTATTTCCCCAACTGTTAAGGTTCAGGATTACATTGGTATCGCGACTGAAGACACGTGACCCGAGGCCTGTGCCGAGCCGGGCGGAGTTTTAAACCCCAGAGACTGTGGTGGTGAGGGTGGTGCCAAGGATCAGGTGAGAATCCCGCCACCCCGGATCCGCAACAATTGGTGTCAGGAGTGGGATATTTGGACCAGTGGTGCATTTCGCACCCGGAAAGTTTGTTACGAGAAGCGGAAAAAAAACGGTCCAAATTTTATTTTATTTTATGTTTGAGCAGATCGGGTGAGGAACTTGGAAATTGTAATGAAAATGGAGTCGCAAAATGGCAGCGCGGCTCCACCTTGGCGCGACACGAAGCGGGAGTGGGCTATTAATAGCGCAACGAATGGCACAACACGAGGCGGAGGCTCCCAGCCACCGGTCCAAACCACGTGGTCACGGCATGTGCCGTGGCAGGACGACTACGTGAACATTGGCAAGCTTCAGACACAATTGGGGGGTGCCTTGGAAGAGGTGAGTTATGAAAATTATATAAAGGAGGTACAAATTGAAGTGGACGAGGTGCAACGGCACGCAGACGAGCTTCAGAAAAATTATGTGTACGGGGGGGCCACAACAATTGGCCGATGTATGGGAACGAATTCGGTGGCTGAAAGAGGACTCAGCCAACAGAGTCGACGAACTCTGTGGAAAAAAGAATTTCGTTGTGTTGTATACCCATAATTTGGAATATGAGAAGAGCAAACTGAACAAAAGAATAGAGGAAGAGCAGATGGGTATCTCCCAGGATAGGAAGAACTTGGAGGAAGAATGGAAAAAAAAGCGAGAAAATGAAAAATGTGAACACGAACAGAAAGAGAACGCAGAATGAAACGTTAAGGAACCACACTGGGCAGATTAAACAGTTAAAGGAGAAAGCAAGGATGTAGTCCGAGGAGATGGTGAAAGAACAACGAATGAAACAGGAAAAGGAAATCAACCAATTGAAGGAAACTACGAGATTGGAGAATGAAGAACAAGCGAGACAGTGGGATAAGAAACAAAAAGAACAAGGTATGAAGCAGGAAAGGGAAATCAGCCAATTGAAGGAAACTACGAGATTGGAGAAGGAAGAACAAGAGAGACAGTGGGACAGAAAACAAAAAGAACATGGATTGGAAATTGAACAACTTAAGGAGAAAGCAAGGTTGGAGTACGAGGAGATAGTGAAAGAACAACGAATGAAACAGGAAAAGGAAATCAGCCAATTGAAGGAAACGACAAGATTGGAGAAGGATGAACAAGAGAGACAGTGGGATAAGAAACAAAATGAACAAGGAATGAAACAGGAAAAGGAAATCAACAAATTGAAGGAAACTATGAGATTGGAGAATGAAGAATATGAGAGACGGTGGGATAGAAAACAAAAAGAAAACGAATTTGAAACTGACCAACTAAAGAAGAGAGCAAGGTTGGAGTACACGGAGATGGAAAAACTCCGGAAAGATAACTAACAACTCAAAAGGCTCAGAGTGGAAGAACGACTCAAAAGGTTCAGAGAGGAAGAACGACTCAAATGGGAAGGAAAATGGAGCCAGGAAGTAGAACAGCACAATAATGTGGGATGTGTGATATCACCACAGGGAGTAATGTTACTGGTGCGGAACTTGATTGACATCACTTGTCGGATGACACCACAATTAGAGCAAACCCTGGTGATGGAGACATTGAGGGAGCATACGGGGTTGTTGACGAATGAAATGCATTTTGAGCAGGTCCAGCATGTTTTGCTGACAGCCCCGGAGGAGTGTGGTGAATCAATGATGAGCAACCTGCTGGCGAGAAGCGACCGGACCAAGGTGACTGAAACGAAGCAGGTACGTGGGCACATGCATACATGGTGCGGACGAGGAGCTTAAGGTAGAAATTGAATTTTGCATTAATGAAGAGACTCTGTCCGATGGGGTGCACGTATGCGTGACCCCTGAATGTGTGTGTGGAGTGCCTGTGAACGAATGCTGTGAGCCCACAGTCCAGACTGCAGCAACGGTGTGTGCTGCCGAGGCCAAAGTGTGTGTGGGTATTCACCTGGCGGTCGAGAATGTGACACTGGGGTGTGAGGCAGTTGGTCAGTACGCAGGCAAGGTTGAAGGTGTGGAATGTCAACACATAACCTTGGAATGTGTGCAGCCTGCTGTGTGTGGGAGTCCTGAGCATGGAATGAGTGGTGACATAAGAAATGGTTTTGAGGTGCAAGGGAAATAGAGGTGCCACCAGGACGGAGCTTGAGCCAGGGGACGGATACCATGGTGGACAGCTCCGCATGGGTTCTTACAGAGTTGGAAGTGCTGTATCCAGGAGCAGGTCTTAGAAATTGGATTTAATTTCTACTTCAGCCTCACAGGAAGTTTGGGGTGGAGTGCAGATGAGTGGCAGGCGGCATTGGCATGTGTCACTTGGTCTTCAGACCTTTCTGAGCACACGAGTGCTTTGGCTAGCTGAGTGGGGTTTATCTGTCTTCAGGGAGTTATGGAGAAGAGGGGGAGGCCGCTCCACCGATTGGGGTTTGCCTGATTTCCGTGAACCCTGGAGAAGAGGGGGAGGCCATTCCACCGGTTGGGGTTTACCTGATTTCCGTGAACCCTGGAGAAAAGGAGGGGGTGAACCACAACCCCAATTGAGACGTGACCCCTTTGAGCCGTGGCGGAAAGGCGGGGGGTCATGTAATGGGAAATGAGGTATTCGTTCCCACTCCCCGTCCAATGAACCAAAGAAGCATGCCATATGGGGATGCAAGAAAAATTGATTGAAAATTGTACCGGAAGTGATTGCAAATTGAGCGATGACAGAAGGCATGAGTGGCACGAGTGGATTTGGGTGGCTATTGAAAAAAGGTAGTGGAGACATCACAGGCAGAGTGTTAAACACACCTGAAACAAGGGGATGACAAAGAGTGGCTTGTTTGAGGAAGGATTGAAATGCCTGGTGAGAACCATGCAGAGGTTCATGAGGCTGGTGAAGAGATTTTGATGGTTCGTATAAATTGTTGGAAATATACGATTTGGGTAGTATGGAGGAGGCCAGAGGACGACGGACGTCGTGACAAATTAATTGGGGTTTGATGAAAAAGTGTACTGGTTAAATTTGATGACCAAGTGGGATCCAGGGGACTGGTGTGTTGTTGTTTTCACATAAAAGTGAAAGTTGTTGGATGGTGTTGTGGGCTGGGTGTGTGGCACTGTGGAATGAATGACTAAAGTGTTTGGGTGAATGGCGTGATTGTGCGAATGAAAAGAGTGAGTGCGAACAACGTAACCTGTCGGTAGGAGTCTCCTCACCAGGTTAGTGTAGGTTAGGGGGACTTAGAGGACTTGACATGGATTCTGGACACTGTTCCATTGTGCAGGCAGACTGTGAGGGGTAGGTGCAGGCCAACGTTTGGGGATACTGGCTGGTAGTGTGACATGGTATGGGAAGTTGGTGAGTCGGGAAATAGGGCAGCAGGGCTTTGGGGGTTCCTGCCAGGTGAAGGCTGTCAGAGGTGCCAGGAGAGCAGCGTAGGGTTCAGTGCCAGGAGAGCACAGTGTGGGTCCTATGAGAGCACAGTATGGGGGCAAGAGAAAGCCACCCTTTAGTTGGGAGCGCCAGAGGCACGCTCAGGTGAACCCAGAGGTCGCTGGGTGTCCTCCACCCCCGATTGGAAGCAGGCAAGGAGGCATAGTAGTTGTCACACTCCCCAGCCAGCAAGTTATGCCTGGCACCACCAAATGGAAAAAGACAAATAAGGGCCTTGCCCAGGTTTAATAGAATGGAACAGTGTGCCAGGTTGGGA
>NC_140972.1:21386871-21389371 GCF_056783735.1 Eptatretus burgeri
GCGGTTGTGGTGAAGCGGCGTTGTGGTTGGTGGTTGTTGTTGTGGTTGTGATGGTGGCGATTGGTCCAAAATAAAGATAGTAAAAGAAAAACGGCTATCCTGAAGAGTCGCAGCACGTATAAATGACATGTATTCCCACTAGACAACGGGTTTGGGCCTAACTACACATGCACTTACCGAGATACCTCACCTAAGGGACCTGAATGGTGGTTTGCGAATCTGGTAACCACAACAATATATATATGTGTATATATATATATATGTGTGTATATATATATATATATGTGTATATATATATATATAATATGAGGTGTGTTCAAAAAGTATCCAACCTTAATTTTTCGTGCGCAAACAAATGAAATGAAGGGCCTGGTTTGGTGCACGTATGTAGGCGATCCTAATTCGTATGCGTGAAGCTGTCATTCGCCGACAGACCGCCGATGAGTGAGGAAGTGTAAGTGAGCACCGTCGGATTTTCGTTTTTGACAAAATGGCGGAAAAACTTGAACAACGCTACTGCATCAAATTTTGTGTAAAGCTTGGCGATTCCCAAGTGGAAACGATCAGCAAGATTCAACAGGCCTTCGGGAACGAAGCAATGGACACCACACAGATAAAAGAGTGATACAACCGCTTCAAAGATGGTCGCACATCAGTGGAAAGTGAAGCACGTTCTGGGAGGCCCTCAACATCCCAAAATGAGATCGTCATTGACCAAGTAAGGACCCTGCTGATGCAGGATCGTCGAATCACGATCAGAGAACTTGCAGACGAGGCGGGCTCCGTTCATTGGATCCGTTCATTCCATTGTGACTGAGGATTTGGGCTTAAGGAGAATCTCAGCGAAGTTCGTGCCAAAACTGCTAACGACCGAGCAGAAGCAACTCCATTTGGAGATCGCACAGGACATGCTGGAGACTGTGAACAGCGATCCCAACTTCTTCAACACAGTGATCACTGGCAATGAGACCTGGGTTTATGGGTACGACCCAGACACCAAGTTCCAGTCATCACAATGGAAGCATCCAACATCCCCGAGGCCAAAAAAGCAAGGAAGGTCCGCAGCAATGTCAATGTCATGCTGACCATCTTTTTTGACCCCAGTGGCATGGTTCATCATGAGTACGCACCACACTGCACAACCATCACCAAAGTGTACTACCAAGAGGTACTGCGTCGCCTTTGTGACGCTGTGCGACGCAAACGGCCGGACCTGTGGGCAGCGGTCAATTGGCAGCTCCATCACGATAACGCACCCGCCCATTCTTCACATTTGATACAGAGTTTCCTGGCCAAACACAACACACCCGTGCTTCGCCAGGCTCCCCACTCTCCCGACATGGCTCCGTGTGACTTCTGGCTTTTCCCCAAGCTGAAAATGCCCCTGAAAGAGACCAGGTTTCAGTCCAGACAAGACATCATGCGGAACGCAATGGACCAGCTGCGCGCCATCCCAAAAGCGGCGTTCCAGCGCTGCTTCCGACACTGGCAAAACCGTTGGGAGAAGTGTGTGGCAGCCCAAGGGGACTACTTTGAAGGAGATTAGTGTAAGTTTGTTGTATCTGGGTACGAGTATTTTTTATGAACAACGGTTGGATACTTTTTGAACACACCTCATATATATATATATATATATATATATATATATATATATATATATATATATATATATATATATATATATATATATATATATATATATAGTTACGAATTTCGGTCCGCCCGGCGTGCGATCGGCCACGTAACTCGAATCGCGACCGCGTCGCCCACCGGAATGGACAATTCAGTCGTGACCCTCCCGGAACAACGCCGGGAGCTAGTCACGGGTGGGTCTTTCGACCTCACCACAATCGTGCCAATTGGCCACCCGTGCAGGATAGGGTTGTTCGCCAAATTCGACCTACCTAAGTACCTGCACGAGTAGTTAACCGGGCGATTGTACCTCGCTGCAGGCCGGCCTTGGACACGAACCGCTTGAGCGGTCCGTTCTGTGCTTCAGTGATAACCGACCGGTGTTATCACCGACCCCGACGGATGTGATTCTATTGACTGGGTGCTTACACCCTTCTACCAATTCCTTCCGTGATGCAAGATGGCACTTTCAAACAAGGGAAAAGGAAGCAACGAAATGGGGAACAGTTCAACAAGCACGTTTATTACACACTCAGACAAGGCACGTATTTACAGCCATACAGTGAATCATGCACGTATATACAGTAATACAGTGAAAGTAAGCAAGTGAAGAGTTACAACCGAATAAATGGGCTTTTATTCACACACAGTTACTTAGACAAGTCTACTTTTCAAGACGGCGCCACCACATGCACTTATACAAAAGCAAAGAAAAGCCACCCTCAAAGACAAGGATGGCAGACAGGTCCGTGGACCAAATGTACGTGGAGCCTGGATGAGCGGCCAGGTCCACGAGACCGAGGGGTCTTACCCGTGCCCTCGTGGCGCGATGGCGGAGAAGCCGCAATGCCAGCGTAGCCGCGCCTGA
>NC_140972.1:21396871-21399371 GCF_056783735.1 Eptatretus burgeri
CTTCGGCCACGTCGAGTGGGCAACGTTCGTTCATTTGGTTCATTTTCTTGTTCGTTTTGTCGAGGATACGCGTTTCGGCTCGAACGCGGCGTTGGACGTCGCGCAAGCTCTGGAGAATGTCCGAGGTCTCGATGGTCGGGACACAGCAGATGGTCTAGGGGTCATCGCAATGGGCCAGGCACGCACGGCCATGCGCACGGTCTGCGGCGCGGGTCGTGGGCGAGCGTGGCAATGCAATCACTCGGACGGCGGTCTGGGCTCTCGAGGTCGTCTACGGTGTGTGGGCCGAGGGTCATCGCCCATTGTTGCGTTCATAGATGGCGGTGTGCGAGGCGATCCTTCCGTCCCGCGTCGAAACCTGCTTGCAATTGATCCGGAAATGGCAAGATCAGTGGCAGGGGGGGGGGGGAAGTGAGCGAGGCACGGATCGGGTGTCGAATTGGGTCCACTCGTGCTGGCCGCGCATCGCATTCGGCTGTGCCGTGCAGATTCACGGCAGAGGAGCGTCCGGTACGGTTGAGAGATCATTTTATTTCTGGTCTGCGAGCAGTCATTGACATTGTCTGCAAGCAGCCATTGACCGACATCACATTCGACTCGGCGATCGCGACTGTTTCATCTGTCGAGCAGACACCAATGACCGCGCAAGTCCGCGCGATGGCTCAAGTGCCGCAGGGTGCTCGCGCGCCTAGCGGTGCGGGACGAGAGCGCGCACCGCAGCACGGTCGCACCGGGAGCGAAGGGGCACCGCAGCACGATCGCACCGGGAGCGAAGGGGCACCGCAGCAGGACTCCAGTGACCTGGAGATCAGCCTGCAGCCGGGGCATGATGATGCCGGCGAGCCGGAGCAGGAGCCGGGCTCGGCGAGCCGGACCCTTTTGGGTCGGAACGGGTTCCGGTTCGTGCCTCCAGATGTGCCAGTGCTCTCAGCGAGGCCTTCATCGAGTACCGAGGGCGAGGCTCTGGCGGGCGGCAAGAGCCGTATCAGCTCTCGCGATGAGTTCCCGCGCTTCGCTCGCGATGAGTTCCCGCGCTGTGGCAAGGTTCGTGAGGCAATGCGCGTCGGTGTGTTGCAGGCAGCTTCGACAGGTGACGATGGGCCTGTGGCGTTGGAGGGAGTCGCGAGTCACAACATCGAGTCGACAACCAAGAAGCGGACTCGTGATGTGGGTTGTGGGTTGTTGTTCATGGCATATGTGCTTTTCCTTGCTCTGGTGATGCAGTTTAATGTTGTTGAAATAAATGCCAGCAGTTCTCGTGTCAAAGTGGATGTGGCGGAGATCAGTCAATGGAGTTGGTGTTTTGATCAATGTGATGTGGGGGCGAATAAAGAAGGTTTGTTGGCCTCCAGTTGCTCCAGGCCGCAGGTAATTGCTTTGTCTTGTACTGGGATTTTATCAAAAAAGCGCGCTGTACGGAAAAATGAATTCGCAATGGTTCGAATGTTATTCCTATTGATTTATAACGAGCTTATGGTTGAAGTGGGGTTTAAATGGAATTACTACCGTCTAACTGCCGTGTGGGTCTCGGAGATCGACTCGGAGCCGGGACTCGTGCGCTGGTCGGCGTTACCCCCACCTCTGCTTTCAGCGAGGTCAGACGTGCCTGGCGCCTGGGGCGTGGCTCTCTGGGTGCGCTCAAGGCCGTTTTGGCCATGCGGTGGAATCTTAACTGATTATGGTGCGTGAAGGTTGGGGAGTGTTTGTTGCTTCCAGCCAAGGGTGCTGTTCAGCGCCCCCACCAAGGTCGGTTGGGTCTGGCGGTGGCGCCGCGGGTTCCAGACAGCGGGGGTCCGGCCTCGAAAGGTTTATCTGTTTCAGGTCTGCCTGGGGGCGGGTTTGCTGAGTCGTGCTGCTGTGCTTCTCCAGTAGCTCGCTTTCACGCATTATATGATGTGATGTGCTGTTATACTTCGCTGTTTTCATTTTATTTGCATGATTATTATACCGAGGTTCTTCGTGTTGTCTATGCTTCTTATAATACTGATCATTTAATAATCATACTTTTAGGAGGGAGGAGTGTGGTGTAGCCATGCCCACGGGGAGGGGCATGATGATGATGCATGATGGGCGTGATGGTGGAGGAGTGGCCGTGGGGTTCGGCAAGGGATATGAGGTGTGCACGCCGCCTGAGGCGTCGTAGTAATACTGGAGTCGGCCGGCTCGTGAGTGTACCGCGTACGGAATAAAGGGGAGCCGCGGGCACAGTACGCCCTGGCTCGCACTCGTGCAACACAGCCCGGCTCGACTGTTCCTCCGCTTCGTGTCTGCCTGCTAAGCATCTCCCAATTCAGTACAGTACACCCTGATCTTATCAGGGCTGTACTCGCCCTTTTCCCAAAAAAAGGTGACCTTCAGCAACCGTGCAACTGGCGTCCGATATCATTGCTTTGCACAGATTATAAAATTCTCAAAGGCTCTTACGAACCGGCTCAGGCCCGTGATTGGGGAAATTATACACCCTGATCAATCCTATTGTGTTCCAAAAAGAACAATACAC
>NC_140972.1:21404371-21419371 GCF_056783735.1 Eptatretus burgeri
TCACTGATTCATGTTAACGTTTCCCTTTCAACGAACATACAGGATAAACCGCTAAACGAGTGGACACGCCCCCTCCCAATGAGCCAATGGACTCATTGTAAGTGATGGTTTCATTACCGTCTCAAAAGTTAAAAGACGTAAATCCCTGGCAAAACACGTATGTCGCTGTAATGTCCGGAGAGCAGTGAGGCACGGAGAGTCGTGAGGGTTGTCGTAACTCTGTTTATTACGCCTCCGGATGTACACTAATGCGAGCCTCGAGCGGGCGCGAACAGCTATATGCATTGCAGACACGTGACTATTATCACAACTCCTCCACGCCCCTCAAAGCTCTATGCCAATACACCACACTCCTCCCTCCTAAAAGTGTGATTATAAAATGACAATTATAATGACAAGCATAATTGGCAAAGAATACTACGACACAAAAAGCAAAGAGGAACAAAATGACATCAATCATGCAAAATCCTCCAAGTACCACGTTGCTCGATCCAACCCTGGGGTGATGGTCGGGCTGAGAATCAAACCCAGATGAGATGGCCCAAAAGAAAACGTGCTTCATCCGCACAACTTGTTACAATAATGCCGTTGTTTTAATCTGGCACATAATACACTCTTCTATTCCCATCACATCATATACTGTGTTGGTGCGAGTGAGTTGAATTCCAAATTCAGTGGACTGGGTGCTTGAGTACTGAGTTGCACGACGAAGGCAATGGTGTCAGCAGACCACAATAACAATGGCCGTGTTAAAGATATAAAGAGGGAAGTTTGCACAGTATAACTATGCAGCAGAAGCGCCCCCAGGCGGCCCATGCTTGCACGCCTTCCGGCGAGGTCGAGGTGACACCCCAGGCGAACTTCCCCCGGCACCATCAAATGCCCCTGGTCGACAAGTTGGCACATCTCCCTCAGACAGGAACGAATCGGGTAAACACCCCGAGCCTGCAAGCCCTGCGGGCGCCAGCACAGCTGACCTTGGTGAGACCAGAGGTTTGCGCTCCATGGCGCCAGGCACGTCTGACCTTGGCGATATCAGGGGTGGGGGTGACGCTGAACAGCGAACCTGCCCCGGCTCCCCGCCATAAACCCGAACCAGGCAATTAGCCGGCTCCATTACCAGCTGTCCCACACCAAAACCGCGCACCAGCGCCGGGCGCAACACCGCCCCCACCACCGACCCCTTAGGTCGCAGCAAATCCAGCCGAGACTTCAACACACGGTCCACACGGACGATCAGCGTAGACTGGATATACAGCAATGTCATAAAGCAGCAAAAACATCATTCGCGCAGATGCAAACTCCCCTTTATGTACAGCGCGTTCCCACAGTATCTGGAAGACCTCTTTATTCGCAACGATCGTCCGCAAGTTCTTCACATCAAAGAAAGCATTGATCCCAATCAAACACATTCTGCTCACACGCGGACTGTCGGCATTTGCTTTTATAACGCCACGCTTAATCACTCGTGCCGCGAGAATCAAACACACAACCATTAACAAATCATGAACCACGCTGCGAGCAAGCCTCTTGGTTGTCACGACGTTGAGGCGACTTGCGTGCAGGTCCTCATCTAAACGTCGAAGAGGACACCGTCGATGGTCGCGGACCGCGAACTTCTCGGATGCGACCGGTTTGCTTTGGACTTGGCACAGTGCCAACACATCAACCCGTTTGGTTGCTCCTGAAGAAGGTGGACCCTCCGCGCAACGCAAGCGCAAGAGCCCATCGCAGCTGGCATGGTCCTCGTTGCTCCGGAACCGTATATCGTAGTTGCAGGAAGCAATGAACGGACACCAATGCTGTATCGCCGTGGCCCCTGCCACCGAGACCTCTCCTGCGGGTCTCGAGGGAGGCCCGGGCCCAAACGGAGGTACGGGGCCCGAAGGAGACACAGGCGCACCTGGAGGTACGAACTCCGAAAGAGGCACCTCCTCCCACCGACTCTCCAATCGGCTCGGCATGGGACGTCCAAGGTGAATGACTGGCGCCGTCCAGTCTAGCCTGAGGCCAGTCAGCCAGTCACGGCCCAAAAGCGCCGGCCCCTCCCCTCATACCACAAACAGCGAGAGCAGGGCGCTTTGACCTTGGTAGGTCACCGAGACGTCTGCCATAGCAAGTGGCGTAATCGCTTCGCCGGTGTACGTGCACAGCGAGAGGGTCGCCCTGACCAGGTGAAGACCGCGGAGTTCACGAGCGGTCTGTTCGCCCATCATCGACACCGCGGCCCCGGTATCAACTTGAAACACGATTGGCGTTCCATCCACAAAACCTCGCACAGGCTGCAGGTCTCGACCCGGGACGTAAAAGCATACGTCATGCACAAAACATCATACCGGGTGTAGGTCTCGCCCCGCGTCGCTGGGGTCGCCTCGTACATCGCCATCCATGACCGTTATGGTGGCCAATGACACTTGGCACACACGCCGTAGATGTCCCTGAGTGTTCACAACGCCGTCCGACTGGCCGCGTTGCCAGGTTTGGCCACGGCCCACACCGAAGAATGTGCGTGCGGTTGTGGGCGCCTGATACATCGCGCGGACCTCCGGATCACCTGTCATGCTCTGGCCAGTGAGGACTCGGACATCTGTCAGAGTCTGCTCGACGGCTGACGCCATTTCTGAGTTGCATGTAAAGACCTCGTCCTTTAGCCGTGGAATTGCAGAAACCATTTCCGACTTGCAAACCAGAAATAAAACTATCTTCGAGCCTGTGCTGCCGTTCACTCGATGTGAATTTGCAGGCGACGGCGAGATGCCTCACCCGCTCGGCGAAACACGCAATGCGCTTCCCTGATGCGCTGATTCTCCCGGCGCTCTGTGTGCCCGACAATCCAATTGCTCCGGCAACGACTCAAAGTCAATGCCGAGGAAAACAGGCACTCTGCACGCATCGATCCGAAACATCCTCATCGCCAATGTAATGTCCGGAGAGCAGTGAGGCACGGAGAGTCGTGAGGGTTGTCGTAACTCTGTTTATTGCGCGTCCGGATGTACACTACTGCGAGCCTCTAGCGGGCGCGAACAGCTATATGCATTGCAGACACGTGACTATTATCACAACTCCTCCACGCCCCCTCAATGCTCTATGCCAATACACCACAGTCACCTTCTTGTAAAAGGCAAATCAGTGAAAATGTAATTACTGCAATTCCATGTAATAACAGATTTGCCTTTCTGGAAGAAGTAATCCAGAAGCGTCCGTTTGTACAAACGTTATCAATGAAACAATCGTATCAAACTTGCCAATCCCAATCAGTGTTTACAACCCCACAGAGAACGTCCTCTCGTACAGGGACGTTCCTTTTGCAGACTGCTCCCATATTCAACAGTCACAGGAGGAACAGAAACTTTTACAGTCTCTCTCTAAAGGCCCGGTCACACCTTGACGTTTTAGCCAGCGATGGCAACGTGTTAAAATGTATGTAAAACGCTGGCTGACGTTGAACTTTTGATGTTTTTTTTTAAAGATTCGGACGTATTCATAGCGACTTGGTCTTATGTATAACGCATTGGTAACTACACAGAACGTTTCGTTGTGTTATAGATAACTTATACCAACGAATGCTGAACCTGTTGTCAGCCTACACAACCGATGCCCAACGATAGTCTAACTCAGGCATAGCGCGTTGCACGCATCGCCGACGATGTCGTGGCGTAGCCTATTAAAAGGCTGACGCACAACGATTCAAATCATAACTGCCGTAGAAATGGGAGGGTCAAAATCGCGGTCACACCTTGGCGATCTTGCCAGCGTATGCCGACGTAACAAAAAGTGTGTCTAAAACGTTGGGGCACGTCGAATACGGTATGGGTAAGTTTGGTATGCGCGAGTAGAACGCTAAATACGCTATCATAAGTCGTAGTAAGTAGAGTACGTCAAGAAATTTTGAACATGTTCAAAATTTTACGACGTACTCGGCGTATGACACACGTTCGCATGAGATGGGGATAAGTTTTACACACGATATGTGGACGCTTACACACGTCCACAAACGCTACTTATAAGCTACTCATAAGTCGAAACACGTCGCGGTAATGTCTTTTTTACGCGAAACTTATTTCTAACTTATGTTTGACGTGCTTTGAACCAATTCTTTACGTAGTCCCAACACGCATCGACGTATGTAGACGTATTCCAATGACGTCTTCCGGTCGACAAAAAAAATAAATGAACGTGTTTCTAGGTTACAACTGCCATATAAAGACGTGTTCCCAGCGGTTTTGGGAATTGGTATATAAAAATGGTGTTCATAAAAGGGGAACCCAACAGTGTTTTCGAGTCCTTTTTGAGTCGATGTCCATGTCAGCAGTAACAGTATCAGTATCAGTATTACTATTAGTATTAGTATTAGTAGTAGTTTGTTCATGTTGGCAGTAGTAGGTGGGTGTGAGGGGGAGGGTGTGGGTTATGATGGATCGTCCTTGCATCCGCGTGTCCACGGGTAGGTTCATAGGCTGCCACTCAACGATTTAAATGGCTGCATCTCCACTAATGAAAGTAGACGCTTGCGCTCAACAATTGGATTTTTTTTACACTCAACGACTTTTAAAACGGTACCACTCAGCTAGTTTCATTGTTTACAATGAACGATTTAAATTGCTGTCACTCGCCTTTGTTTTTTTTTGTTTTTGTTTTTTTGACGCTGGGGTTTTGAAATTTGAAACGTTTCTTCCGAACGTGTTAAAACGCTCAAACTCGACTATTTTAAATAGATGCTGCCGATGGACAATTGGAATCATAGCCAAGCTAGACATCGAAGTGTGAACATCCTCGTCATGCCAAAGAAAAGTTTTAAGAATGCTGCAAATAAGTGTCCTGGCCGTGGCCGTGGACGCTGACGCAAGGACGATCCATTATACCGACGTCTTTCAGCCTATGAGTAACTTAAAAGTAACGTCTGTCGATGTGTGGCAACGATCGCGTAACGTGCCAACAACACGTTAATCATAGGTAGGAAATAAGTTTCGGGTACTCTAAACACTACCTCGGCATGTCTCAACTTATGGTTAACTTACAAGTAGCATGTGTTGACGTCTGTCAACGATCGCAGACCGTGCCTACAACTTGTGGCCAGCGTAGCGGAACGTGCGAGTCATACGCCGGCATACGTCGTGAAATTTCAAGCATGAAAAAATTTGAGGACAACCGAAAAGTACAACGTTTTAAAGCCAACGTACAACGACGTATGGCAACGTACTACGACGTATGCCAGCGTGCTCTCAATGTTATCAAAACTTACCCATAACGTATTCAACGTGTGCCAGCGTTTTAGAAAAAAAATTCAAAAATCGGCATACGTTGGCTAAAACGTCAAGGTGTGACCGGGCCTTAACAAAGCATTAAATGAGACAAATAAGTACACTGAGGAAACAATGGAGGATAGTGTACCTCCTCCAATGGAGAGTGACACTCATGACCCGAGCACCGTGGCCATGTCATGGACAGGCTTGGAGTCCACTCTCTTACATTCCGAAGAATCCCCAGACATAACTCTGATATATAAGGCTGCCGAAGAAGATTCTTTCATTGAAACCGAGCAATCACGTGATGCTCACAATGAAACTGAAACACCAATTGATTCCCCATGTGAGGAATCTGATGGTGAAGGTCAAGATGAGTCCTCTCAGATTCTAAAGGCTGAAAGCAGACCTTCGGATGACGAGCTTTGGGACTTCTTGAGGGATTCTTATTGTAAGAGAAATATTGAACTGAAAGATCATTTCCCTGATCTTCCGGTGTTAATTACGAAATTGAAAGAAATTGTGCGTCACCCTCTCACCCCAAACTTCACTGAGGCTCAGAAACACAGGTTAAAAAAAATGATCCAGAAAGCTCAGCAGGAGCTTCTTAAGTGAGGTCCTTATGGTGTGTTTCTCTTCTTTGTTTTTCTTCTTTCCCTTTCGAAGCACATTAATGTTGATTTCGGAAGTCGAAACATTAATGGTGGTACTAGTTTAGAACGCAAAGTTCAGGAAAAAGATCTGACTCGGCGTTTGCATCT
This sequence comes from Eptatretus burgeri, assembly GCF_056783735.1. Classification (NCBI taxonomy): domain Eukaryota; kingdom Metazoa; phylum Chordata; class Myxini; order Myxiniformes; family Myxinidae; genus Eptatretus; species Eptatretus burgeri. Next base: position 21,410,376 of record NC_140972.1, read on the forward strand.
GGACGTCTTGTTATTGCAAGAGACGCATGAAGATCTGACTGCCCAAGCCTAATGGAGAAGGCTCATGAAGGGTCAGTGGTTCTTCAGTGATATCAATTCCTTCACTGCCGGGATTGCTTTCTTTCTCTCTCCTTCATTAACGCTCTCGCAAGTTTATTATAATGAAATAATTCCTGGACGTCTGGCTTGTCTTCTGTTCATTGCCAACAATCAAATCTTTACTTTTGTAAACATTTATGCCCCCAATGAGAATGCTGAAAAGTATAACTTCTTCCTTAAACTCGAGGCCTTTCTTAGCACAATTGACTTGAACTGCTGCTTTATAATGAGTGGTGACTTCAACTGTACCATTGACCCTGCTTTAGACAGAAACAGTGTGGAGCCAAATCCAAAATCTGCCAAAACTTTGGAAAATATTATGAAAACTGTGGGACTCATGGATGTTTGGCGTATCCAACACCCCAGACAACGTCAGTTCACTTGGTTGAGATGTGTGTCCCAGAGACACACTCTAGCCTGGTTAGACACAATTTATGTCAATGCTAAAATGCTTGATAAGATATTAAAATCTGATATCATGCCTTCTCTTTTCTCTGATCATTTGGTGACAACATTCTCCTTTAAGCTTGCTTTGCAGCAACATGGCAGTCCCTATTGGAAGCTTAATGTCATGTTACTTGAGAATGTTACTTTTTGTGAAGCCTTTAGGGTGTTTTTGAATAGCCTCATCAAACGAAAGAATAGTCTAAGTAACCCGAGATTATGGTGGGACGATGCAGAGGCACAGATTGCTGTCTTTTGCCAAGAGTTTAATCACTTCTCATCTTTTAGTGCAAAAAAGGAAAGGATTGTACTCGAAAAAGAAATACTGAAATTACAAGCTGATGTTGCAAACAACCCCAGTGCAACAAATAACCATCTGCTACTGAAAAAAAGGCCCTTTTAAATGATCTTGTTGACTATCAAGTTAAAGGTGCAATGATCCGATTATGGATGGATCGGATTTATAAGTTGGACTCGCCAACAAAATTTTTCTTTCATTTTGATAAAAAGACCACCCATCAAAGGCAAATTGAAACCCGAAAGCTCTCAACTGGGGACATCGTGATGTCACAAGATCGCATAAAGAGGGAGATCTATAACTTCTTCTCACATGTGTTTATGACAAACGATGTTGACAATGATGCAATGCAATATTTCACGTCTGATCGACCCACGTTAAGTGCTACTCAAAGGGATAGGCTTGATTCCTTACCTTCCTTGGAAGAACTTACACTCTCGCTTGCTTCTCTGCTGACTGGAAAATCTCCTGGACGAGACGGCCTCCCAATCGAGTTTTACAAATTAAATAATTTTGGTCCTTATTAGGTCCAGAGCTTTTGGAGGTCTTTACTAGTTCTTTACAATGTGGGGAATTCCCAATGAGCTGTCGAAGAGCAGTAATTACTTTATTACCGAAAAAGGGGACCCTCTGTTCATTGGCAACTGACACCCAATCTCTCTTTTAACTTCCGACTTTAAAATATTTTCCAAAGCTTTAGCTCGACGCATCTCACCCCCCCCCCCACCCCCAATTCTAGAATCTTTGATTCAAAGTGATCAGTCCTATTGTATCCCGAACAGGCAGATACATGATAACATATTCCTAACTTGAGGGGGAGCACTCGGTAGAGTGCAAAACCTACGCCGCCAATACTGCGAGGTCATTCAAGTTAACCTGATATCCTAGTCATTCAATTTGACATCAACAGTGCTCACAGAGTTATAGTTTGCAACTTTCCCTTTTACTTTTAACTTTTACATACTCAATTCATTCGTCATAACTAGATTCCTTGAGACAGAAATTGATTTTACGTGGATATATCCACCTGAAGTTCCAAGATCAGCCGCAATTATAATTTTGGCATGTTTTTTTTTTTGTTGGAAATCACTTGTAACATGTAGAAATGCAAAAAAAACCCCGAAATTTTGTTGAAAAAAAAATTTGCAAAATTTTTTTTCTCCAACAATTTTTTTTTTTGGGGGGGGGGGGGGGGGGGTTGGAAATCACTTAAAACATGTAGAAATGCAAAAAAAGAAATCGAAATTTTGTTGAAAAAAAAGTTGCAAAATTTTTTTTTTCTCTAACAATTTTTTTGGGAGAGGGGGGGGGGTTTGGAAATCACTTAAAACATGTAGAAATGCAAAAAAATAATTCAAATATTTTTTTCAAATTGGCCACCATAGCGGCCATATTGGATTTTGGACCAAGTCCAAAATCTAATGGCATGATCCTTGGACCAGACGTAACCCCCCACCAAGTTTCGTCGAAATCCGTCGAGGAGTTTTTACGTAATACTGTTCACAAACAAACAAACAAGCAGTCATAGACTGGTACTTATGAAATCGTCAACTTGACCTCTGACCTTGTCTAATAAAAGCTGTCTCTCGAGAAGGTAGCGACGCAAGCCAGAAGTTTCTACGATGATTCTTTATCAAACCATCAAAAATCGTCACGTCGACCGAAGCAAAAATCTCCATTTCTCCACGCAATTATATTACACCTTAACGGAACTCAACGACGCGTCTGCTCTAGTGCACTGCATCATGGGACGACCCGTGACGCGTCGAGTGAAATATTTTTTTTATACAATCTTAAATCGTCTCCAAAACATCCGATTTTTACCAGAATTTCGACAACCGAGTTTTAAGCGTCATAAGCGATCGCAAAAACCGAAGACAAAATTAAAATCGAAGTTAAAACGAACTCATAACGTCGAGCGAAGCAAAAATACTCCATTTCTCCACATGAATTTACGGAATTATGTTTGACCTCACTGTGACCTTGACCTTTGACCGATTTTGACCAAAATCTAATCAGCACTAGCCATTACCCTCCTGAATCACGTGGTGTAATTTGACATTGGAAGCTTCTTCCGTTCTCGAGTTATCATTTTTTGGATGTTTGACCTCACTGTGACCTTGACTTTTGACAGATTTTGACCAAAATCTAATCAGCGCTAGCCATCACCCTCCTGAATCACGTGGTGTAATTTGACATTGGTCGCTTCTTCCGTTCTCGAGTTATCGTGCCTACAAGCAAACAAACAGAAACGGAAGGCATCAATGTAGTAACGAAATCTTTAGATTTCGTAAGTAACAAACAGAAAGGGGTGAAAACAGTAACCTCCATCCATCTTCTAAGAGGGCGGAGGTTAATAAGAGATCTTTGGGATGTGTGCAAAGCTAAAAATGATAATCTTAGTTTGATTGTGCTCGACAAAGAGAAAGCTTTTGACCGTGTTAGTCATGCATATATTTTCAAGGTTCTCGAGTGTTTTGGACTTGGTCCCAGGTTTACCTCCCTTATAAAACTTTTTTTATCATGGCATTTCCTCGGTACTCAGAGTAAACTCTGAACTGACTTCACTTGTAAAGGTTGGAAGGGGTATCCATCAAGGATGTCCTTTATCTGGCATTTTGTACTCTAACTATCGAGCCTCTCCGAATCAAAGTGCGCAGCTACTTAACTGGATACACAAATCTGCAAGTAAAACCTGTGAAAGTTTCTGCCGATGCTGATATTTGTGCCATTGTACGCACAAGCAAGGAGATCAAGAAACTGGTGGACTGTTTGAACTATTATGGTTTAGCTTCTTCAGCTGCAATAAACTGGAACAAGTGCCAGGCACTGTGGATCGGCCCATGCCAGCTGGCCATGCCAGTTCTTCCGGAACACCTCACCTGGTCGAACAACGGAATGAAGTACCTTGGCGTTTTCATCGGTGATGCAGCAACACAAGCAAAGATTTGGGAGGGTCTCGCTGAAGCTCTCAAACAAAAACTGCTGAAATGGAAAGGCTTACTGACTTTGCTCTCTTATCGAGGCCGAGTCCTGGTCATCAATAACTTAGCAGCATCTCTATTGTGGCACAGGATCAAAGCCATACCACCTCCTGAACGTTTTTTGCTGAACATACAGAAAACCTTAACATTTTTTTCTGGAGTGGAAAACACTGGCTTCGTCCACAGATCCTGAATCTTCCATTGGAGGAAAGTGGACAGGGTCTTGTGGACATTGTGTGCAGGGCAATGGCCTTCGGCGTCGCCTCAATCTGGCGGCTTCTCTGCGGTCCGTTGCACTTGGTCTGGAGGTCCGCCGCCCTTCTCATCCTACGTCAAGCTGGTATGCTTGACTTTTCATCAGGATTATTTTTAACGAATATGAAATGTATTGATTTGTCCTTGCTTCCACCTTTTTATAACAGCATTTTAAATGCTTGGCGTGTTTTTATAGTCGACCGTGACTATCTTTCCTACACCAAAGATATGTTTTTGAACGAACCTCTGTTTTACAACTCTCTTTTTAAAAGAATAAGAATGGAGCGTTCTTTTATCGATCATTTTATTCAGAACGGTGTCCATTGCATTTCTGATCGAATGATTGACAACACGAGATGGTTGAGTGCTGCAGCATGAGCAACCAAGGTTGGCATACGGTCCTACCGCCAAGTATCTTTTATTATGTGAAGTACTTCAGGTGTACCAGAGAGTTAAGGTACACTGGGAGAGATCTCCTCGCACTGGCGATGGCTCAACTGTTCGCGAATCAAATCCTCTCTTCCTAAATCTCGAACTCACTCCCACTGTCATGATTTCCGGTTTAATTGTAAAATATTTACCAAAAATACATTTTGGAATCACACCACAAGTAGGTCTGAGAAAATGTCACATATACCAGGCCTGTGTGAAAGCAATTCGACCTTCTTTAGGAACTTGGCAGTCAAGGAAGTGGCACAACTACTTGCCTCCAGAAATACCCCTTCCTGGAAAGCCTTTTACCATGTTCTTATCCCCAAAAAAACTGCTGACCTGCCTTGGAGGTTGGCACATTGGGTATTACCGACCAATAAACTCCTACATGTGTTTTCTCCTGAAATACCTGAACAATGTCCCTTCTGTGGAACTCTCAAGACCTTGTCACATTAATACAGCGGATAAGCACAATAATTGTGTGTTTATGAGAAAAGCATGGATTTTCTGACATAGTTAGTGAATTCCATATGGTTTATTTTCAGATGTGGAGAGAAGTCAGATTTGACCTCTGAGGACCGTGAGAGGTCAAATCCAAGATGGCCGCCAGTCCACCGGGTCTAATGTTCAAACGCGTTTAATTTTGGAACTAAACGGTGTAAAAAAACATTTGAGGTGTCATTTCCAACTAAGTTTGGAATGGCCATTCGTTTGGTGATACTTTTGAGATCGCCAGGAGCCAAGGAAATGCATTTCGATCAAGGTCAAATTACGTTAAAATCTTTTGGTAAAGACAATGGATTGGACCGATGCAATAAAGCGTCACTTTGCTTCTATTTTGACACTATAGGGATAATAATACAAAAAAAATTAACAGAATTGTCCCATGCTGCTAGTCTATTTAATACTTTATTCATAGCAATGATGATGGTAATGGTAGTGATCTAAATCTAACAGCCTCCAGAACAGAAGCACAGTGCAGTGCACTTGAGTGCAGCTTTGGCACACTTGCATTGTCCAGTGCATCCTTTCTCACAGCGACAGCGGATCAATTCATGGCACGATTTTGATGCTTCGGGGAGAGTGGTCCAAAGCGGCTGCCACCCAGTTGTTTCCTTTGTCCAGCCCCAGTCAGATGGCTCTGGCATCTCTGGAGACCAGGACCAATGTCTGGTTACAACAGTTGGCCTGGTAGCAAGTGTGCTTGATGTGCTGTTTGAGAGATGCCTTGGTTGGAGGATTGTTCTCTAGAGTTCTAGACTTCTGTGTGAAGAGCTGTTTCCTGGCATGATTCACTTCCGTGCTCTCACTGGTTCGGTCGTACATGAGCACCACAAATCGCTCCAGCAGTAACATTTATCCTTCACTGACCTCACTTGGCATGCATAGGAGTTCATTGAAAGCATCATTCACCTCTGGGAAAGACCACCAAGTTTCCCAGGCAGTTTTCTTTCCTCTGCCAGCGAATGCAGATACAGTGTCACACCCGGTGAAGGACTGGGAGAGTCAGACACTGTGTTGGATTCATTGTGGCAACCATTTCGTGAACAGCTATGTAACGAAAGCTTGACCCACAACAAAGGCAACCCACAGCTCATTAGGAGCTGTCTTGCTGAATGAAGCTACAGCCAGTACTACCACATCAGTATCAACGGTACGTATGGTCACCTTCTTACACCCCTTTTACGCAGCATCTACCACATGCAGAAGTAGACTAGTGTTGGCCTCCTGCGAACATGGGGCAAGGTGGGCCAAGTATGACTCAGCCGGAGAGCAAAGGACTCCACTTCCATCTGTTGCATACAGTTCCTTGCCCTTTGCTAGAAGAAGATGAACAACTATGCGTGACAGGAAAGCAAACAATTTGGTTTTGTTATCATCACATCGAAGGAAGTCCTTTCAGTTCTTTGGCATCACAGTAGAAGGAGCCACTCTTTTCCTGGTGCTCTTTCCCCTCTTCTGTCTTGTTAAGGCTGACGGGTAGGTATACATCCAAGACAAGGTCGATGCGGCTGCTTTTCTCAAGTTGAGCAGAGATGTATGGTGCAAACACTCTTTCTCCATACTCTTGAAATGTTCTTGATGTTCCTGGATTTAGCATTTGAACCACAGCTGCACCATCAAGAATTGTTGCATCAGCCAGAGGCACACTATTCTTTTCGAGCAGATCTGATTCCAGGCAGCAAAGTCGATCTGATTTAACCCCAATCCGAATTTTCCCTCCAGTGGACAGAGTTGGCAGGGCTGCCTGGTTTTCATGGGAGAAGAAATTGTCCATGTCTCCGTCTCGTGTTTGACAGGAGATGTACAGCCTCGAAAAGAGACCACAGTCACTCTTCAGTACTGCGTGCTGTGCCTTCTGTTTTGACTTAATCTTGACCGGTGGCCTACTGAACAGTGGAAACTTGTTCTTTGGAAGTGTTTGTGTGATAGGCTGGAACAGTGTACAACACCTTTCTCTCACAAACTTGGTGGACTGCTCCTCACAAAGAGTCTCGATCCTTCTCACAGTTTCAGCCACTTGGGTGTCCATGATGTCCCTTGTGTCAATGACTAGTAGGTCTTGACTGTGTTCTAGAAATGGATTCCCCATCTCTTCCAGCACTGTCACAAGTGCCTTAACCTCCTTCAGGAATGCTGCTTGCACTCCAGGTTGCTGATGATGGTGTCCAGTGTCGCCAGCACCATGCTGTTGCTTTGTGGCCTGTTGCTCAAACTCTGTAGTGATCCTTGCAATTTCTGGCCCTGCTACCATCCAGCGTCTGAGTGCTCCGGGATTGCCAGTCAGTCCAACAGCCCCACCAGAACCTTTGACCATTGCATTGTTCTGCTCATGGCACTAGTCAAGTGCCATGGCAGAGAACTTGTTGCTGGTTTTGTGCACCACAAAATTTCCAGATTTGAATTCTGATAGGACATCTGGGTGTTTTTCAGAGAGAGTCGTCATGTCACGGATGTGTACGGGAAGCCATCTGGAGTAGTGCGTGCGATCTAGGGCGAACATCCATGGCATGATCTGAGTCAGGGATTTCACATACAGCTGGAAGTTACCTTCACGAAGAGACCTGATGTAACGCAGCAAGAGAAGCTCCAATGACAAGGTCTTTAGCCAGTCGTCAAAGTAGATACGGTATTCATTTGCAAATTTCAACTGATTGCTTATTTTTTGATAAATTTTGACCTTGACCTTGACCTAAATTCATTTCCTTGAATTCTGACATTCTCAAAGGTATCACCAAATGAATGGGCATCCCCAATTTAGATTGAAATGATGCCGTAAATGTTTTTCTGCGCAGTCTGGTTCCAAAATTAAGGACGTTTGAACATTAGACCCGGATGACTAGCGGCCATCTGGGATTTGACTTCTCACTGTCTCGTCAGAGGTCAAATCTGACTGACCTCCACATCCGAAAATAAACATTATGGTATGACCTAACTATGCTAGAAATTTCATGCTTTTCTCATAAAATGCACAATTTGTTAAAATATGAGAGCTTATCTGCTGTACTACATACTTATGTTGAATGTGCATGCTTGATCCCTTTGGTTTGCTCTGTGAATTGTGCTCCAAGCTTTCTTTGAACTTCACTTTAAAAGTTTTTATTTTTTGCTTTGAATCCAAAACACATCCACTGGAAGTGATTTTGGCCAATTTTCTCATTGCCACAGCAAAGAGGTCAATTTATCGCACAAGGAAAGCGAAAATTGAAAATATTTTAGGGTGTGCTGATAACCTTCTGGCTTTGTTTAAAGGAATAGTTTTTGCCCGTATTAAATTGGAATTTTCTTTTTCCAATCCACAAACAAAATGTGCATTTTTAAAAGTGTGTGGGCTCCAAATGATTCACTTTGTACTGTTCAAAATGGTCTCTTAATCAGAGACTGATCACTTTTGCTATCATGATGTAACCTTGTATTTTTGAATATGTACTTTTGTGTGTCCTTTAGAAAAAATTTTCTCCTTTATAAATTGTTTTTTATACTTTTGTAATAAAAGGACATAAAAGTCAGGTCTCTCGCCCTCGCACTCACCCTTGCCCTCGCCCTCTCTCTCTCTCTCTCTCTCTCTCTCTCTCTCTCTCTCTCTCTCTCTCTCTCTCTCTCTCTCGCCCTCTCTCTCGCCCTCTCTCTCGCCCTCTCTCTCGCCCTCTCTCTCGCCCTCTCTCTCGCCCTCTCTCTCGCCCTCTCTCTCGCCCTCTCTCTCGCCCTCTCTCTCGCCCTCTCTCTCGCCCTCTCTCTCGCCCTCTCTCTCGCCCTCTCTCTCGCCCTCTCGCCCTCTCTCTCGCCCTCTCTCTCGCCCTCTCTCTCTCTCTCTCTCTCTCTCTCTCTCTCTCTCTCTCTCTCTCTCTCTCTCTCTCTCTCTCTCTCTCTCTCTCTCTCTCGCCTCTCTCTCTCTCTCTCTCTCTCTCTCTCTCTCTCTCTCTCTCTCTCTCTCTCTCTCTCTCTCTCTCGCCCTCTCTCTCTCTCTCTCTCTCGCCCTCTCT
>NC_140972.1:21449371-21471871 GCF_056783735.1 Eptatretus burgeri
AACCACATACAAGGCCTTCATCTGCAGCTTGATGGAGTACTGGTCTCCACTTTTGGGCTGGCTCCTCTGCCTCACACCTTTCTGAGCTTGACCCTGTGGAAACCCAGACCTTCAGGATTATTTAAATCTGCAATGCCTCTTTTCTGGTCTTTTACCTTCTGCTCCTCCCATGCTTTGTCTCCCCTAGGTTTCTGTAGGGCTTCCACGGTCCACTATCATCTCCGTTCTGGTAAAACTATCTAAATCCAGGATCACTGCTCACCATACTCATTTGTTATTCTTTTTTTTTCTTCTTGTTTCCCCCCCCCCCCCAACCTGTGGAACCACCTTCCATGTGTTCTTCAATCTCATCCTTCCCTCCAGGGCTTCAAGACAGCTGTTCACCACCATCCCATATTGTCGATCAATCCAAAACCATGACCTTTTCCATTCTTGTTAACCCCCTCAAATGGCTCCCTTCAAAATTTCCCTCCCTTGGAGTTTTCTTCTATGTCCATCTTGTCCACCCATGCATCCTCTGTGGACTGTGTCCAACTTGTTCATCCCATGCATGCATGTTTTGCATCCTGTTTTTGGATATTACATCCTGGTCTGGTGTCCAGTGTTCAATGAGTGCGTTCACTGAACCTTTGACGTGACGGTGTATTGGATCATTGACTCCTTAAAACGATGTCACTGTTGCATGATTGCCATCGCACGTTGGTCAGGTACGGACGGGTTCCTTGTGATCACCAGCATATAAAACATCATGGTTGCTGTCTGCTGGATGAGTTTATGAAGATTGTGAAATAAATTGTAAAATTACCCACAATCATTGATTGAAAACCCCAACGAACATTTCATCCCTCCGTGCATGTATGTAAAGAGTGTGGAACAGGTATCTGTTTGAAAGAGAGCAACAGTCACTCAAACCCCTCTTCGACCCCGATTTTTTTTTTTTTTTTTTTTTTTTTTTTATAATGCTGTGGACAAACTTTGGAACATCAAGGGTGATCAAGGTTGTGGTCGAGTTTTATTGAAATTTTGTGTGTCGTTTGGAGAAGAGAACAAATACCTATTTGAGTGGTGGGGGGTGGGGGTCAATCCCTCCCCCATAGACCCCCTTAATGAGCGCAGATTTTGATGCGGTCAATACACCTTCATTCGGCATCAGCTATGAAGCTTGTGGCCAAGTTTCATCAACATCGTGCGTTTGATTCAAGCGATAATAATTGAAGTCCTCGCTCACTCATTCACCCGTGGGCACTGCTCGATTGCAAAAGCTCACCTGACTCAAGTCCAGGTGAGCTAAAAATAATGGGACAGGATGAAATCGTGTTTTGACGAATTGAAGGGTTTTTGTCTCAGTCCCGGCTGTTGTTAAGATCCGGGAGTTTCTTTTTCATCGTTTTATCTGCAGTACGAGGTTGCGGGGTAGCATCATTGGCTGAGGGCGTGGCTGTGGCACTGATGATGCCCTCTGCTGGTTGGGGCAAGATTTGGGTGAGAGTGCCGGCGACACATCACCGACTCTTCGCGAAGGACACCGTGGGATGTTTAACGTCCACCAAGTCGCGTCGGTTGACGAGACGCTGAGTTCAACGTCCATCCGAGGGACGTCACCCACATTGATGAATCACTCTGCCTGTGACACACTGAGATCACACGTTACCTCTCAGGCCTCAGCCACTCTGTCAGTATAGAGAGAGCAGTGAGGAGTATGTATGGGGAGACTACGGGAGAGGGAGACGGAGATACACGTGGGTCGCGGGGTCGTGTTCGCTCCAGTTGTGGTGGAGCTCGTGCACTTGTTCCAACGACGTGCTTGGGGTGTGCGATCAAAGGTTACTGTAGTACGTGGAACACTCACACCATGTCGTCGCAGGAACGATCAGCGTGATTATTGAAACGGAATGAGGCACGTGAGGTGAACCCGGAAGTGGTGGTGGTGGTGGTGGTTTGTTATTACTTCATGGGAGCCGCTTCCGCAATGTTTAGCGTTTGAAATGCGATCGATGATGTGATTTGTAAGTTGTCCTGGTGCTGTACAAGCAGGTGTGTGTGTGTGTGTGTGTGTGTGTGTGTGTGTGTGTGTGTGTGTGTGTGTTAAACTGGAAGTCCCGTGTGCTATCATTAGTTGCCGGACGTTAAAGATCCCTTGGTGACCTTTGTGAAGACTCGACAAGTTCTTGCCGGCACCCTGTGTATACAACACATTTCTGGCCGAATCGACAGGGGGCGTTGCATCTGCGGTATAGCCACGCCCCCAGCTCCATGCTGTTTGTGATGTCATAATAATAAGAAGAAAGAAGTGAAATTGATCCGGTTGTGGTGGTTGATCCGGTTGTGATGTATGTCGATGGCTCCACGACTATCTTGTGAAGCAGAGTGAGCAGAAGCAACAATTGTGTCCTGAAAAGAACGCAAACAGAAGACGTGGAAATGGTATTGTTAACTTACACTTTTCGAGTCCTCGTTTACCTGCACCACCTCAGGTGGGCGGGGGTTACGTTTTCATCCCTGCCTGTCTGTTTGTGTGCAGGATATCTCAAAAAGTTGTGGATGGATTATGACAAAACTTGGTGGACAGGTTAGTTGTGTGACAAGGACGAACTGATGAGATTTTGATGAAGTTCTGGATCTGGCTATTCCTTTTTCAAGTGATTCTTCACCATTGAGAGACGATGGTCAGGCATTCACTGCTGAGGGAAAGCAGGATCACTTGGTTAACATACCTCACCCTGAGCTCTGATAAACTCTCCGATTCTGGATTTGATCCGCAAGAGGGAACTAACTATCCCCATTACTCTGACAGGACGGTGCACAGGTAGCACACTTACCTTTGAGCCGTCCACTTCGGGTTCGGTTCCCGAGACAATTATAAACTATTGGATTATTTTACAGGGAGGGTGTTGCGTCGCAAAGTGCACTGTCCCTCAGATCGACGTTAAGCTGGGTGTCCCGTCTGCTAGCAGATGGTCTAAAATCTAAATGCACGCACTCTCACCTCGAAGCTGTCTAGCATGCGTTCGAATCCCCACCCTGTTGTGAACTACTGTCATCCCATAATATGTAAATATGCTATAACGTGTGTGCCATCCCTCGGATAGACGTTAAACGGGAGTCTCGTCCTCTAGGATTATTTGTTGAATGTTCAATATCTCACAGTGTCCTTTGTGAAGAGTGGGTGAGCTATTGCTGGCACCCTTAACAAATTACAAAGTCTGCGCTAACCAGCAGATTGCATCAGTGGCACAGCGCACCCTCAGCCAATGATGTTACCCCCTCAGGCTTGTGCTGCACACAAACAAAGAAGCTGATGATAACTAATCCCACGGTGTAACTTCAACTTCAGGAATGCCGACCTCCTGAACCAATCCCAAATTGCTGCCCGAATCGGTTTCATTGGAACGTCCATCTCAGAGATGGCACACACCTTGATGCCCACCCTGCCTGTGAAGCATCAGGATAACAGTTTATAGCTGGGTCAGGATTCGAACCCAGGCTTGACAGGTCAGAAGCAAGTTGCATATCTGAGCCATCCTGCTTGCCAAGCTAATGTTAAGCATAGGCATGAATAGGTGTATCACGCATGGCTTCCAGACGCTCACACCTGAGCGAGTATTTGGTAAATAGGTGCTGATCACATTTCCAATTGACACGCTTTCCCTCTACTTGGACATTCCTTTTAAAGGTATGGCAGATGAGCGAGATATCTTGTTCTCCCTCCCCCATGTTTCTGCAAACCGTGGTACGTGGCAGTGCCTGCCTGTCATGTCCAACATCATTATTATGTCTTAACTATCCTCAAAATAAATCCAACACCACTCCATCGCCAACATGTTCTGTCTGGTTTGAACGTTCTTCGTGTCCCAAAAATTGGCTTCACGGTGAGCTCCTTGGCATGGTATTGGAAGAAGTCCAGCGCTGAACTAATGTGAACAGTAATGAAGCCTTCCTTCGATTTGGAAGAAGATGATATCATCTGAAGATTTTGCACAATCAGTAACTTCTACATTAAAAGAGCAGCCACCTTGGGCAAGGCATGCTTTTGGGTTTATCTTGTCTTGTTTGACAAAATTTTATTTTATTTTCATTTTATGCTGGCCAGATCTCACCCACAGGCTGCCAGGATAGCTTGGACTCCTTCGACGTATCTGACGGTGCACTCTGACCTGTCTAACCTGGGGTTTTTTGTATTGTGGGAGAGGATGCTTTTTCTCCTATGAAAGGTTACCTTTTCGACCCCTGTAGACCTAAAATCCCGTCTCAAGGCCCTGTCACACCTTGACGTTTTAGCCCGTGTATGGCAAGGTATCAAAATGTATGTAAAACGCTGGCGTACACTGAACTATTGATGTTTTTTTTAAGTTTTGGGCATATAATAACGTTTAAACGTATGCATAACATATTAGTAACGTACACAGAACGTTTCAATCACATATAGATAACTTATACCAACGAATGCTGAGCGTGTTGTCGGCGTTCACAACCTATGCCCAACGATAGTCAAACTTATACATAGCGCGGCAGTGTATCGCCGACGATCACGTGGCGTAGGCTATTCATAGGCTGCGACTCGACGATTCAAATCATAACCGCACTAAACATCGAAGTGTGAAGCCGCTGTCACACCTTGACGTTTTAGCCGGCGTATGCCGACGTATGAAAAATTTGCCGAACCAAGCTGGCACACGTCGAATACGTTATGGGTAAGTTTTGTATACGTTAAGAGTACGCTGGCATATGTCGTAGTACGCTGGCATACGTCATCATACGCCGAGTACATCGAGAAATTTTCAGCATGTTGAAAATTTCTTGACGTACTCGGCGTATGACACGTTCCGCATACGCTGGCCATAAGTTGTAGGCACGTTACGCGAACGTTGACACGCGTCGACACGCGTTACTTGTAAGTTACTCATAAGTCGAAACACGTCGAGGTAGTGGTTAGCGTCAGTGTTCCAGACTCCCTGTTTTTTTTTTTTTTTTTTTCTTCGGTATGACGGTGATGTGAACACTTCGATTTCTAGTGCGGTTATGATTTAAATCGTTGAGCGGCAGCCTATTAATTATATTATATTATAACCGCACCAGAAATTGAAGTGTTAACATCACTGTCACGCCGAAGAAAACAAAAAAAACACTGACGCTAAACATTACCTTGACGTGTTTCGACTTATGAGTAACTTACAAGTAACGCGTGTCGACGTGTGTCAACAATCGCGTAACGTGCCTCCAACTTATGGCCAGCGTTATGCGGAACGTGTGAGTCGTACGCTGGCATACGTCGAAAAATTTCAAGCATGGAAAATTTGTCTAACACCTCGGCGTACTACGACGTATGCCAGCATACTACGACGTATGCCAGCGTACTACGACGTATGCCAGCGTGCTCTTAACGTATACAAACTTACCCATAACGTATTCGACGTGTGCCAGCGTTTTAGCCAAATTTTGCATACTTCAGGCATACGCTGGCTAAATCGTCAAAGTGTGACGGGGCCTTCAGTACCAAACAAGCGAAGAGGACACAAAATAGAATTAATTAATTAATTTTATCTTTATTTTTTTTCAGGTTCTGTTCATCTTGGTTCGTGACAAAGAGAAACATCCCACGTGACGAAGAGAAAACGGCTTCCATGACAACAATTTCACCTCATTATAATCGATTGGGATTTTTTTTGTGATTTTATCATTGCCAAACTTCAGGAATTTTTCAAGATATCATATTGAAACTTCAACAGCTTATATGTACGCATGCGTCATATATGTGTATAAAATCTGGTCAACATTAGTCAAAGGTCAGGATCAATGCCATCCAAAACATGTAATACACCTATTCGACCTCAATTAGAAAATGTATCAACCACATTTTGTTATGCACAACAATCCATCATGTAAAACATGAGATCGGTCAAATTTTCCAAATTACCAAATAATTGCTCTTTCCATGGCAACTTTTGTTTGTTTGGATTTTGCAAGCATCGTGCTCGGCACAAGATCTTTCTTGTTTATTTGGCCAAAAATTTTTTTTGCCAAGTATGTTGATCGGTTCCATTTGTTTGTCTGTCCGCTCACCTTCAATCACCTGCAGGTCACAATTTTAAACCGATCTTCAGGAAACTTCACCAAATGATGGAGTTGGTGGTCCAACACAATCCTTTTTATTTTCGAGTTAAAAGGTCAAAATGTCATCATAGGCCAAAGGGCAACTTTTTCATATTTCTAAAATCCTCAATTTTCATCCGATTGACTTCAAATTTGAAGAGGATTTGCATATCAGGTCACTGAATTCAACCACCTCGTATTTCTTGAGGTTAATATTGGTCAAAAGGTCAACATGGGCCAAATTTCTAAAATTGAGAGATAGGGCCAAAAACTATATATCATGATATCTCAAAAATATGTGGATGAGTTGGTTAGGTGATGAGAACAAGCCAATTTGATTTTGGTTCAGATACAGCCGATTCGTGGGATACAAAACGTAAACTGCTCAGTTTCTGTTTTGCCAATTTTTGCCAAGTGTCACTCTATGAGTGAATTTTCATTTGTTTGTTTGTCTGTGTGCAGGATATTTCACAAGGTTATGGACAAAGTGGGATGAAAATTTGTGGACAGGTTGGGTGTGACAAGGACAAATTGATGAGATTTTGGTGATAATCCGGATCTGGATATGAGAATTTATTAAGTGATTCTTCACCATTGAGTGATAGAGCTAAAAAGAGATAAGGCCAAAAACTATATATAGCATGCAATTGCAAAAAGTTGTGGACGGATTTGAATGAAAATTGGTGCATGAGTTGGGAAGGCGACAAGAACAAGCCGTTCATATTTTGGTTCCGGTCCGGATGCAGATTCGGACGATCAGTGAAATACACAATGGACACTTCATCCTGGAGGAGGTACGTGCTCGAATGAGCGTCATTGTAGCTAGGCCATTCCCTGCACGACACAAAAAGGGGTTTTGGAATCACTTCTGTGTGTGTTCTTCATTGTTATCTCCATAATTCAGGTTTCAGGTAGAATGGAGCCCTCCCAGGACTCGAAGTATCCACCTTCGGTTCGGTGAAGGATCATGATTCATGTCCTAAGTTGTGAAGTTATGGTGTTCTCAGAGTTTTGTTCTGAAGGCTCTTTTCTGGATCACTGAGCTCCAGATAGCTTCCAACTGGAGTTCGTTTGTGGTAATGTTCCCAGGGATGGTTTGTGGGATCTCTGTGATTTTTTTTTTTTATCATTCCCGTTGCTCCAATTATCACTGGTACAATTTTGACGCTCGCTTCCAGGATCTTTTCACTTCATTCTTGACGTCTTCATTGATATTTGGTCATTTTTTTTTGATTTCTGCATTATTTAGACCAAAATCATGGTGAGTGAAACCTCAATTAACAACGCCTTCTTTTCCTTTTTGTATCTAAGAACGATGTACGGTTGCAGTCAGTGTGACCACCCCTTGGCTTTTTTCACAAGATCTTGGCTATTCGTTGTTCACCTTGGCATCTTGGTTTTCTATAGGTTTTTTTGGCGTATGGGTTTTCTATTATCATCGCTTTTCTGAAACCTTGTGAATTCTTGGCTTTTTTCATTAGCTCACCTTGGCATTTATGAAAATGAGGAGTGGTCACACTGGTTAAAGTGCCTTGTTTTTGTTATGTTGACGCTGGATGGGATCATCAGGTCGTACGTGAGCATTATGTCCTTGCTTTCAATAATTGCTTTTGGTTCATGTTTCCATGAGTTTTATGGAACTGGGATATTGAAATTTCTGCAGATGTGCCAATGGATTACTCCACATACTTTGTTGCACCTTTGTGTGTACAGCTGTTCTGACATGAGTTTTTTTTACATCCCGATAGGTAGTGGCTCGTGCTTTCTCTTGAAGGAGGTGGGTTTAGGGTGGATTAGCAGAGGTAGAAAAGATCATGGTTTTGGATGGCGGAAGATAAGAGACGGTGGTGAACAGCTGTTTTGAAGACATGGAGGGAAGACTGGGATTGAAGAGAGTGTGGGAGTTTGTTCCAAAGGTGGGAAAAAAAGAGGCATGAAAGACTGAAGGTGAGCAGTGATTCTTGATTTTCGTAGATTTAACTGAAGGGAGTTGCAGGCGGACCTTGAGCGCCCTGCGGAAATAGGTGGGTGGGGGGGGGGGCGAGGCATATCTCAGACAGAGCAGGGGGGTGAGGCCAGACAGGAAACTGGAGAAGACAGACAGACCACTGACCTGCCTGTGGTGAGAGAGTGAGGCCCAAAGATTCAGCCACATCACACGAGATACCAATGATCCTGAATGCCTTGGTTTCCACAGCGTGAAGCCGAGAAAGGTGAGAGGCAGGAGCACCAGCCCAGAGGGATGAGCAGTACTCCATCAGGCTGCAGACGAAAGCTTTGTATGTGGTCAGAAGCTCAGGTGTGCCAAGGAAGGACTTTGCACGATGGAGGATGCCCAATTGGCAACTGGCTTTCGAGGCCAGTTTGGAAATGTGGCTTTCCCAGGAAAGATCATGGCAGATAGTGAGACTCAAAAGCTTGAATGAAAGGACTTACAGAGGATTACAGAGCATTGTTGAGAAAGTAGATTGGGGGGGGGGAGTGTTCCAGACGGCCCTTTCATAGAGACATCGTGAGAGTGAGATTTGTTAGGGTTGTAGGACATGTTCCACGTGTTGGACCAGTTTGTGATTTTACCCAGATCTGCAGAGAGCGAATAAGCTGCTGCTTGCCGGTCTGAGGGATGACAGATGGTATGGCAGAGGGTGGAGTCATCAGCAAAGAGATAAAGAGGATTTTCTAGAAAGTCAGAGAGATCATTGATGAAAACCAGAAAAAGAACAGGGCCCAGAACGCCACCTTGAGGAACTCCAGCCTGGACAGGAAGAGGGGATGAGAGAACTCCATTAAGGGCCACATGTTGGCTGCGACAGAGAAGAAGTTTGCGAGCCATGAGTGGAGATGTCCTTGGATACCATAGGAAGAGAGTTTGGTGAGCAGGGCAGGGTGTCAGATCATGTCAAAAGCATGTGATATGTCTAGGGATAGGGCTCTGATTTCATGTCTGGCATTGAGGATCTCCATCCACTGTTGGGAGAGCACAAGCAGCATATTTAGGATAGAATGACCTGGTCTAAATCCAAATTGATGATCGGAAATGAAGCCATTGGAGAAGAGGAAGGATTTAATGTTGGAAGCGATGATGGATTCCATAACCTTGCTGATGATTGGGAGAAGGCTGATTGGTCTGTAGTTGCAGGAATTTGTTTTAGCACTTTTTTATGCAGAGGGGTAATGTTTGCTGATTTCCAAGCAGATGGCAGATGACCTTGAGCAAATGAGAGGGTGAATAGAACAGAGAGAGGGTGAGCAAGAGCAGCAGAGCAGGTTATTAGGACACGTGGGCTGATGCTGTCTGGACCAGTTGCAGAATCCGAGTCGAGTTTTGACAGCAACCTCTCCACCTTGTCAGGAGAAAAGGACACATAGTCCAGGAACAGCTGGGTATGACCAGGTCAGGTGGGTACAGAAAGCGATGAGTTTGGGACACAAGATTTGGAAGCAAACATGGAGTTTAGGTATTCAGCCTTTTCACGTGCAGTGTCAGCTGTGTGGCCATTTGGGGTAAGGGAGGTGATGGAGGGGGAACATCCACCAGAAACAGACAAACCAGATGCTATCAGGATTTGGAAGAGGGAGACAGGTTTGAGAGTTCAGACTTAAGATTAGAAAGATGTTGTTTTCTGGCTCTCCTCAGGGTAGACACACACTTGTTCCAAGTTTGTGTATAGTTGATGAATTATGAGTGTGAGGGCAGGGCGACGGCCCGGTCTGAGTGTGAGTAATGGATTGCATGGTGGGAAGGATTGAATGGGGGGAGTGGATCCCAGCCAACGAATCACGGGGGTTAGTTTAAAGTTAGACGGGGGGGATTAGGCAAATGTACATGTGGATGTCATTCTGCAGTTGGTGTTGATTGTGGAAAGTTTCATTTTTTTTGCAGGGTGCAGAAGATAATGGACTAGCTGAGGGTGTGGCTCATTAACTTTGGTAGGATGAAGCAAGCACCCCGGGTGCTGGGAGCTCGTCAGCCAGGTGAGGCTGTAGTGGTCCTCGGGACCAATTAATATAATGGGCATGAGTACCCGACGAGGAGGGGCTTGGTACACCAAATGCCATCAGCGGGCTTCGTTGGGGGGGAGAGCTGAGGAAGGCCTCTCAATTGTGTCGAGGAGCCGGTAAGCTCGGAGGCGGCTCCAGCGCCCCGGAGGTGCTAACGGTGAGTATGCAGGTGGGCAGACCTGCCAGTGGAGCCACACTGCCCAGCCCCAAAATTTTGCGATGGCACAAAAGAAAAAAAATTGATGGGCAAGGACAAAATTTGTAAGAGCACCAATGCGTCGGCGACGGGAATTCGCGTTTTTGGGACCCCATAGTTTAACGAAGGCCTTTTGGCAGGGTACGATCCTGGGGATAGTTAAATATGTAATAAAGATGCTGGTGTAGTTAGGATTGATGAAGACCCCTTCACACCATCGACCAAAACGGATGATCGCCGGCCGCCGGACTTGTCCCACTGGAAGAGAGAACAATGACTCGTGCAGTGTTGTCACATTTTGTGTAATTCTGCTTTTACCTTTCTTTGGGATTGGGAAGGAATTTGGCCAGAGGGGACAAGATGTAGAGGACAAAACGTAGTGATGAATTGTAAAGGACTAGTTTGTAATTGTAAAGATTGTAAAGACGATGGGTCTGTGGATGAGTGGAGCCGACCTCGAGCTCTCTTTACCCTCACCACCACCATTGCCCCAGTTATGTGCACATCAGGGACTGGCTGATCAAGTCGGTCAGACCTGGTGCTGGTTGTGATTGCATTGCCTGGGGTTTACCTTTTCTTTTCCTGCAATGGGCTTTTCTCTTTGTTGCTGTTTTTGGCTGACCCGACTCAGGACCAACAATGGACAACATCTGGCTGCAACAATGGAGCACTCACATTACCGCTTGCTCACCGCCCTTCATGGGCCACTTGCCCAATGGCCCATGACCACTCGTTTGCTGCATGTCACTTGCTCACTGCCCTTCATGGAACACTTGCCCAGTCACCCGCTCACCGTCATGGATCACTTGCTTAGTGGCCCGTGCCCACTCATCCATTTGCCTGTTGCCTGCACACTGTCATTGTCCTGTTTCGGGGACTGCATCTAATTGCAGCCCTTTTCCACAGTTGCTCCACCACCATCAGTTGCTCGAGGGACTGCCACTCGCTCCAGCCTCATAACAGATGACACTGTTCCAATTATCATGGTGGTTTTGTTTTGTTTTGTTTGAAGAGCATTCATTGCACGAGCATTCTACCGCACTAATGGACTGCCCTCTTTGCTGCAGCCTCATGCCAGTCTCATGCCACTTTGCTTCACTTATTGTGCCACAAATTGCCCCCACTATGAATTCTATAAATGCAGTTCGGTGGAGGAAGTGGCTCAATTCTTGTTGGTTGTTGCTTTGATCATTTTTATTTTCAGGCCACAACATTTATGGCCTGTACGCCGGTCACTGGCCTGCCGGTTTGTTGTTAGGCGTGCTGGTGAAGGGCACAAAGAGCATGAAGGTGGCAAGAAGGCAATAGGTGTTCCCCCTCAACAATTTTCCTTTTTGAATTTCTGTAGGTCCTGGGTCAAAGACTGTAAATACTTGATCGATTGTATTTGTGCACACTTGATTATGCCCATCGGTTATGTGTTTAGTTTTCAAAAATTCCGGCAATTCCACATTCAGCTTTGGGTTGTCATATGAGTGAGTAAGGTCGCTGCCAACGCAGTTCGGCAGGACATATTTAGTTTAAATTGTCGCACACATAACCTGGGTAGCCTAGGGTCTTAAGTAGCGTAGGGGATAATTCACTGAAGCACAAGGGGTTGTAAATTTGTAAATTGTTTGAAAAGATGATGAATTGTTGATTGGAAAACACTGGACTTGAGGATGAGTCTGAAGAAAGAGGGGGGGGGGGTCGTGTTGCGGTTTTGAGAAACCGCTATTGTAAATGTGCACTCATGACACGTAGGTCTTTCAGCATAGTTATTTCCATAATAAATGTTTAGAATAGTCCCTTACCTTTAGATGGGTCAGTAGGATCCAAACTGCATTGGAACGGGTAGATTAGGATTCACCCCCTAACTTTATTTTGCACATGGAAGGTTGTCGGCAAGGCGTTGGTCACCATTTGATGCGGGCATGTGCCGAACCCTGCCTTACATTCCCTTTATTGTTAGTTAATCTCTCTCTGTCTGTCTGTCTCTCTGTCTCTCATCACATCACACGTAAGAACAGAAACTTTTATTTAATACTGACTGTAGTTTGACACTATCTCTCCCTACACACACATAAGGCAATCAAAGCAGTAAGTGCAGTTACATAACCTCAAACTCCACCGCTCCAAAGGAGATCCATCATCCCACAACCCTCACCCCTTAAACCCATTGTAAGCCTTCGTGATAGCAATCATGCGCCCTGGCGATGTTTGGTCACCATTGACCTGAGAGGCATTGGCTCCATTCGTTTCCCCCATAATCGTTATTGTGCGCCTCGAACCAGCTGAATGCTCGCTTGCCTTAAGAAAGAAAAATAAATTTTGAGAACTACAGAATGGCTGGACAGATAGAGGGGAAACTTCACACACATGTTCTCCGAGCTCTGGGGATAGCAGGGTGTTCATGAATAATTGATAGGTCACATGGTCTGGTAACCATATTGGAATGAATGAAAATCTTAAAAAAAAATTATTTCTCTTGAACAGCTTCATCAATCGGCATGAAACTTCACAGTTATGATCTGGTATTGATGAGCAATATATATATATATATATATTTTTTTTTTTAGGAAAATTTAAAGAAAAATTTAAGGATTGTCCAATGGTCTTAGGGAAAGTGCAATAAACCTTCAATGGGGTTCGCTCCCTAACTTTATCTGGTAATAAACCCCCTACACGAGTATCCCTAAAAAAGAATGAAGCCGAAGCCTGTCGACCTGCTTGCTGGAAAAAAAAAAACACAAAGTAAACTCGTGGATCCTATCAACTTTGGGAATAGACTTCTTCACCAGAACCCTGCAACAAAAAGCTTCGATGAAAAACGAGAACTGGAGACACTTTTTACCCCTCAGCCCGAATTGGGCAAAGGGGTATTGTCGTCAC
This sequence comes from Eptatretus burgeri, assembly GCF_056783735.1. NCBI lineage: Eukaryota > Metazoa > Chordata > Myxini > Myxiniformes > Myxinidae > Eptatretus > Eptatretus burgeri. The sequence goes on from NC_140972.1 coordinate 21,462,531, forward strand.
AGGTGTTGTCCGGGCATCCGTCTGTCAACTTTTGGTTTCCGTCAATTTTTTTTTTTTTTGAATAAGGCTCACTTGGCTGTGCCTGGATGAGTTTCAGGATGGAGGAGTATCAGCTGAAATGGGAATCCAATCCAGGTTCCTCCTGATGACTTCATCTTTGCTTTTTGCGAGTTCGTCTTCACCTGTGAAGCATAAAATGGGGTTAAGCAATCAGTCGCCTCCGTACTTACACGTACGTGTCCACATTTTGTTAAGGAAGCACATCAGAAACCGTTCAAAGGAGGAAATTTAAACTTTACCGCTTGATATAGAACATAATGAGCGTACATCAAAAACCGATGAAAATCACTTCAGGAAGGAGGAGGGGGAAGGGGGAGGGGAGGAGGAAAGGGGGAGGGGAAAGGGGGAGGGGAAAGGGAAGGGGAAGGGGAAGGGGAAGGGGAAGGGGAAGGGGAAGGGGAAGGGGAAGGGGAAGGGGAAGGGGAAGGGGGAGGGAGGAGAAGAAAGAGGTGAAGAAGAAGATTTGGTTTTTTTTTTTTTAACGATCTTCCTATTTATACCTAATCGATCTATTCTGGCGTCTTTATCAGCCTTGGTAGTTATGAAAACACTCGAAAACGAGAATAAAAACCACTTTGTAAAGGTTTCTGGAGGTACATGATAGTGGACTTTTTTAAGTATAATCTGTCCACATTTCCCTCAGAAGTGTAGATGGTGTCATTATAAATTTCCCGCCCGAAGAGTTGAGTCGCACCAAGTCCTTCTCAAGACTGCGTGGGGTAAGTATTGTATTAATACCATCGAGTTCTCCATCGAATTAAACTGAAAATCAACTTTTTTACGGAATGCGTCCCAACGATGAGCATCCTCCATCGGGAGACGAGTGTCAGCCCCACGAGGATGTAGTAATCACGTTTTGTACTCAATCCTCCCTCTTCCCCCTCCTCCCCTCCCTCCTTCCCCTCCCCGCCTTCCTCTCCTCCCTTCTTCCCCTCCCCTCCTTCCTCCCCTCCCTCCTCCGTCCTCTCCCTCCCTCTCCCTCCTCCCCCTTCCTCATCCCTCTCCTCCCCTCCCTCATCCCTTCCGCCCCTCCCGCCTCCTTTCCTCCCCTCCCCCTCCTCCCTCCTTTCCTCCCCTCCTCCCTCTCCCCTCCTCCCTCTCCCCTCCTCCCTCTCCCCTCCTCCCTCTCCCCTCCTCCCTTTCCCCCTCCCTCCTCCCTCTCCCCCTCCCTCCTCCCTCTCCCCCTCCGTCCCTCCCTCCTTTCCTTCCTCCTCCTCCTTCCACTCCCCTCCTCCTTCCACTCCCCTCCACCTCCTTCCACTCCCTCCTTCCATCCCCTCCTCCTCCTCCCACTCCCCCTCCTCCTCCTCCCACTCCCCTCCCCCTCCCACTCCACCCCTCCTCCTCCTCTTTCCACCTCCTCCTCCTCCTTCCACCTCTCCCCTCCTCCTTCCCCCTCCCACTCCACCCCTCCTCCTCCTCTTTCCACCTCCCCCTCCTCCTTCCACCTCTCCCCTCCTCCTTCCACCTCCCACTGCACCCCTCCTCCTCCTCCTTCCACCTCCTCCTCCTTCCACCTCCTTCCACCTCCTCCTCCTTCCACCTCCTCCTCCTTCCACCTCCTCCTCCTCCTTCCACCTCCTCCTCCTTCCACCTCCTCCTCCTTCCACCTCCTCCTTCCACCTCCCCCTTCTCCTTCCACCTCCTCCTTCCACCTCCCCCTTCTCCTTCCACCTCCCACTCCACCTCCCACTCCTCCTCCTCCTCCTCCTCCTCCTCCTCCTCCCCCCACTCCCCCTTCCTCCTGCTCCTCCTCCTCCCCCCACTCCCCCTTCCTCCTGCTCCTCCTCCTCCCCCCCACTCCCCCTTCCTCCTCCTCCTCCCCCCACTCCCCTTCCTCCTGCTCCTCCTCCTCCTCCCCCCCACTCCCCCTTCCTCCTCCTCCTCCCCCCACTCCCCCTTCCTCCTGCTCCTCCTCCTCCCCCCACTCCCCCTTCCTCCTGCTCCTCTTCCTCCCCCCCACTCCCCCTTCCTCCCCCCACTCCCCCTTCCTCCCCCCACTCCCCCTTCCTCCTCCCCCCACTCCCCCTTCCTCTTCCCCCCACTCCCCTTCCTCTTCCCCCCCACTCCCCCTTCCTCTTCCCCCCCCACTCCCCCTTCCTCCTCCTCCTCCTCCTTCCATTATTTGTTTGATTCCGAAACGACCAACCACCATCCCACTCCTCCCCAGATGCTGAAGAAGCACTGGACGTGTCCGGGAACGTCTCGTTCGCCGTGCCGTGCCGTGCCGTGCAGCAGCGCGCTCTCCTCGCCGTGCCAGTGCCGTGTCACATTCCGATCCCGTGAGCTGTGTGTGGGAGGAACTCGTGGCTCGTGCGTCCCGCACGCAACGCTCGCGAGCACAGGCACGGAGAGTACGCTTGGCACGGCTCGACCTACGTGGACCCACAGGACCCACAGGACCCACAGGACCCACAGGACCCACAGGACCCACAGGACCCACTGAATCTCCTCTTCTCTCGGCGGAGCTGCAAGGGAACTTTTAAAAGGTAAGATCGGTGTTTGTTTGATGGTTCCAAGCAGTTTTGGCGGTTCGTGCGAACTCCAAACGGGGTCTGGTTTTAATAAACACAATCACGGGACACGACCGGACGACCTTTGGTCCGCAAGTGTGGATCGTTTTATAATCACCGGAGAACGAGAACGTTTCACGGAGTCGCGCTCCTGGTATTCTTGAGTGGAAAACACACCTTGCTCGGTTTACCTGAACCTCCACGGAACAGGTATATAAATCACGGACGGACGTGTTGGACCGAAGACCGTGACGCCGGAGGGGCATTGGTATTGGCATTGAAGTTTTAATGATCTTGTCCTGAGTTTGTAAACGAGATTCCGTACACCGGCGGGGACTGGACCCAGCAGGCCGTGCAAGTCGGCGGGGACTGGACCCAGCAGGCCGTGCGAGTTGGCGGGGACTGGACCCAGCAGGCCGTGCGAGTTGGCGGGGACTGGACCCAGCAGGCCGTGCGAGTCGGCGGGGACTGGACCCAGCAGGCCGTGCGAGTCGGCGGGGACTGGACCCAGCAGGCCGTGCGAGTCGGCGGGGACTGGACCCAGCAGGCCGTGCGAGTCGGCGGGGACTGGACCCAGCAGGCCGTGCGAGTCGGCGGGGACTGGACCCAGCAGGCCGTGCGAGTCGGTGGGGACTGGACCCAGCAGGCCGTGCGAGTCGGCGGGGACTGGACCCAGCAGGCCGTGCGAGTCGGCGGGGACTGGACCCAGCAGGCCGTGCGAGTCGGCGGGGACTGGACCCAGCAGGCCGTGCGAGTCGGCGGGGACTGGACCCAGCAGGCCGTGCGAGTCGGCGGGGACTGGACCCAGCAGGCCGTGCGAGTCGGCGGGGACTGGACCCAGCAGGCCGTGCGAGTCGGCGGGGACTGGACCCAGCAGGCCGTGCGAGTCGGCGGGGACTGGACCCAGCAGGCCGTGCGAGTCGGCGGGGACTGGACCCAGCAGGCCGTGCGAGTTGATGTTTGGGTTTGGACCCCCCACATGTGCTGCCACAATTGGTCTTCATTCCACCTCTTGGTCGTCGCTCGCCTGCAAATGGCACCACCAACCACTCGTGTGTGCTTTCAACTTGACCTGTTTGAGGACTAAGACCTCCAAGGGAAGTGTGCTTCGTGTTACTCCTGTGGCTGTGGCTGTGGCTGTGGCTGTGGCTGTACCTGTACCTGTACCTGTACCTGTACCTGTACCTGTACCTGTACCTGTACCTGTACCTGTATCATTATTTTTATTTATTTATTTTAATGGCAGGGTGTGGCTTTTCAAAGGTTTTGAATTTTTCTTTTCTTTTTTTCTTCGAGCTTATCCAGATTGCCCACTTATTGCTTCTGTGCTGAGGTTGGGGTGGATGTGGGTGGAGTTGGAGGATGGTGTGTGTGTGTGTGTGTGTGTGTGTGTGTGTGTGTGTGTGTGTGTGTGTGTGTGTGTGTGTGTGTGGTGTTTTGTATGACACAAAGTCAAGGCTTACGGAGCAACTAAAACATAGAACGGATCAGGACGTTACAGCAGAAAGAGAGGGGAAACACGAAACGCCAACAGCAGGGATACGTGACAGAATGGAGGGAGAGTTGGTGAAATGAGGGACGTGGGAAGAATGGGGACGAGGGGAGGACGCATGGGGTAAACAAGATGGATGGGGGGTAGAAAACATCATGGTTTTGGATGGGCATGATCTGAGATGGTGGTGAACAGCCGTCTTGAAGACCCAGAGGGAAGAACGAGAGCAATGAGTCTGCACTTTGGGAGTTTCATCAGAAGGGGCTTGATGGTGGATCGCATGTGCCTTGCAGAAACCTGGGGGATTCGGGGGGGGGGGTGGAGGGGGCAAAGCATGGAGATTTGTTTGTGGGATGAGGGATAGTTGGCAGTAGAGAAGCAGTGGTGGGATGGGGATGGAGTGATTGATGTATACCATGCTATGTTTTTGGGCATCATGGGTGACTGGGTTTCAAAGAATTTGCTCAATTGCTGACAGTCGCAAAGGAAATGGTACCAGCCAATGATGGGTTTATCACCATGGGTCTGCTCCGAGCTATAATTTGTTTAGTTTACATGTTCATTCGTTGAATCTTGTGCTTTATTGCAAAATTTCATCGATTCACAGTCGCCTAAATAGACGAGGACTGTGATATGTTTATGAACCACAAGGTTTGTAGGACACCCGGGCTGCTTTTCCCAATGGAGAATAGATCAGTCAATGTGTTTGTGTTCGCATATGGAATCGCGATTTTGTCATGAATGGTCGATGGAATCTGAGATGCCCGCTCCAAACCCTTCACTCATCCTTGCCAGCTGGCTCGACTTGAAAATGAATCGGATATTTCAAAGTAAAATGGTATGCATTTGACACACCCCATTTACAGGGTGTGTCTGTGTCTGTGCATATGTAAAATAATATTGCAGGATTATTAAGGATAAAAATAATGGGGTCGAGCTGAACTGGGTACTCTTGCCTTGATCTAATGGGATGACAAGGCTGCAGTCCCCCTTTCCCTCCCCTCCCCCCCCCCACACACACATACACATGCTGTGAAGTAGGTCTCCGGCTGGTGTGGGTAAATTCGTTGTGTAATCACTGGACCGGTCTCACTTTCAACTCTGAGGAGGGAGAGGGCGGCGGGGGGGGGGGGGCTCCAAAGAACCCCAGTGCTACTACTCTAGTGAGTGTTGGTTAGGGTTTTCATGGAATGGGAGAAACAGCACAAGCTTCTCACTCTCCAGATTCTTGGCTCAAATTAAACTTTCTCCTCCAAAACCCAGTTAAAAACCATCACTCGTGCAACGTCGTCAGACAAGCAAATTGGTTGCCCGGTACGAGCACACCGTTGATTGGTCCTATCCAAAAGAGAAACGTGATATTTGGCTTGAAGACCATTTGGGTCATCAAAACCATCAACACAATATGTGAACAAGAACGGCACCTGGTAGAGCGCATACCTCCACCAGCCTGAATGGTTCACGGTGTGTATCCCACTGATAGACCAGATCTGCATCTGGACCTGAACCAAAATCTAATCGGCTTGTTCTTGTCACCTTATTTGAGGAGTGTCTCGGTTTTTTGTCGTCTTCAGTGGTAGGAAGTTGTAAACGTTCATCGTTTATGGGCTGTGCATATTTTAAGTCCAGTATTACATGTCTACATATGCAATCGGGTTATAACGACCACACTTATGAAGGCGATGTGACATTCTGATCATGTTTTGGTTAATGCTTATCCACCCTGTTGTAACAATCTACATGGCTGGAAAACCTGGATATAATAATCACTTTGTCCTGGCAACTTGAACGCAAGTACAAAGCCTTATGTTAGAAAATCATCCAAACACAAATGAGGTTACGACAAAATGATTATGAAAAACAACAATTTCATTATCCCCTGTGTTTCTGCGTTGCCCTGGTGGCGAAACACACCACTCAATATGAATGCATCTGTGCTGCCGACGAAGAGGGATTGAATCACTCAGATGGGCGAGACATGCTTGTACCTGTCCTTTAGAAGAGTCTGGGGAAGAAGCTCAAAAAGAACATGAAACGGAATTTCGTTTCTTTTTTTTTTCTTTGGAAATGGAAAACCACTGGCTCTTCAATTCAGGGTTTTAGGCCTGCTTCATGGTATGGTCAATTTGTGCTTCATAGCAGCATTTTTTTTTTAATTCCAGGTAATCCATGCCTTCTTTTTGTACATTATGTGTTGATAGCCTGCAAAATGACTGTGAGACTACTGTACTGCTTGCAGGTTCTTGCAAGTGTCAGCTTATCAGCATCTTACCGGATCGCATGCACTGCTCTTAAGTGATGGCTTGAGTTGACCACCATCACCACATGGTTTTAACGGGAAATGCCAAAACAAAAAGGTCCAGCCTTTCACTTGCAGTGAGATTGCAAAACATAAAGGATACATTGTTGATCTTTGCCTCGATCTTTTCAGCCATTTTAGAGAAGGAGATTTTTGAAGGTTAAAAAGAATATGGCTGCCGAATCACGTGACTGATGACTTCATCCAAAAAAATTTTGTGGACCATTTTATCGCAAGATGATCCTCAATCTTTTTTATACTGATCGGATTTCGCGTTCTACATCTGCAATTATGACGTCATAAAAATAGCACACTCATTCCCCATGAGGGGTGCTTGTTATGTGCCACTTGTACACCCATGGCTTGGGGAGCACTTGTGTGAAGTTTCCCCTCGATTTGTCCAGCCTTTCTGGAGAAGATTTGTAGGTTTTTCAGGTAAATCCAACATGGCTGCCAACCCATGTGACCAATGACATCAAATGTGTGAACCTTTTGTTCCTCATGGACAGGCGGTCATGTGTGTAAAGTTTCACCTCGATCTGTTCAGCCACTTCAGAGAAGATTTTTGAAGGTTTTTATTTTATTTTTTAAGCAATATGGCTGTGTGCTGGAAAGCTGAGATTTTGCGAGCCGATGGACATCGAAGCCTGTACACTGGGAAAAATCATAGAATCGTCGGACAACATCCATTAATATACATGAAAAATCAAATGCAGGTGAGCAACCCGAGACATTGGGGAAGCGTGGTTCACATATACAAGATATGAAAGCATAATCCCGCTAGTATATCTAATATATATATACATACACACATTTTTGCACATCATGTTCAAAAAGGTTTTGAAACTTCCAAGAGGGAAATCTTTTCCGGTCGGTAGTTTTTCACATTGAACAGCAATAAACATGCATAACAAATTGTAGCCCTTAAAATCATTAAAATTTATTTATACAAACTGTGAGAGGTACCTATATCGGCAGTATAGATTGCTTCTATGTGGGGTCCATGCAGGGCAGGAAGGAGTCGCATTTGCTTTTCCTGCATTTCAATGCAGTCGATATCAATCACACTTGTTGGAGTGGGGGAAGGCACGGGTGGTGTATAATAACACAGTACATGGGCACAGTAAAACAGGCGAACACAGCTGCTTGTGTCCATCTTGTCACTGTAACCTCAGCTACAAGATCAGTTGTCCACATGCTTTTGGCTCTCTGTACTGCTCTGGCTAGTCAGCACCATTATCAACCAGTTAACTAATTTATATATATATACAGTATATATATCTTAATCAATTTTATATTTTTAATTTGCTCTTTATATGTAAAATTTCTTATTGTTCTACGTGTTACACCACTCTTCCCCAGCCCCACTCCCCAACCTGCCAGTCAAGGGGTGGCTAAATTGAGAACTATAGTTAGCCTGCCCCTTGGTCCCTTGTGCAGCAGGATGTGTGTGCACGCCATAACTCTTTTACCATTTGAAATTTTTGTCATCAGATTTTTCAATAAACATTTATTATGACAATATGGAGAAGATTGATTAATAATATTGGGTCAAAGGGCAGAGTCGCAGTCAGGAGAAATAGGCCTCATGAGCCGTTATGCTCCGTGTCAGCACAACACGGCTAGGGTTTTTATTTATTTATGTATTTAATTTTTAACCCTTCCTTGTTACTTACAAAATCGAAGTTTTTTCAAGTATATATTGATTGGTTAGTCGATTTTGTTATTCCGTCTGTCTGTCTGTCTGTTTGTCTGTCGCCTACAGGTCACAATTTTAAACCGATCTTCACGAAACTTCACCACGTGGTGGAGTTTGTCATAAGGAAGAAGCCTATTGTTTTTGAGGTCAAAAGGTCAACATAGGCCAAAGGTCAAACACTTAGATGAGATTTATAAAATCATCGATTTTCATCCGATTGACTTGAAATTTGAAGAGGGTTTATATTTCAGGTCACTGAATTCCACTTGCCAATTATTTTTGAGATCACCATTGACCAAAAGGTCAACATAGGCCAAAGATCAACCATTTAGGTGGGCTTTCTAAATTCCTCAATTTTCATTTCTTTATTAATTTGCCATTTGAGCTTCAGTGTCTATCCAGACCATAACCTTTTTACCATTTGAGATTTTTGTCATCAAAATTTCAACAAACCTTTGTTATAAGAAATAGTGAACACTTGTCAGTAAATTGTACAATGAAATTAATTTTTTTTTTTTTTAGCTGTTGTTTTTATCAAGTTTAGTTTGAGTACAAAGTGGATGTGGATGGTGTGATGTGTAACCAAGTTTTAATGTAAAATGTGTCCTTGTTTTGCCTCATGCATATTTTTGCTCTGCCCATGTGTTGCGTCATCTCCGCTGGAAGGGGTCGAGGGTGGCTCTTCCTAGTCTGGTGGAACGGTTGTTGTATATGGAGAAAGCACGGTATTTACTGTCGCACTTGGAGTGTTTTAAAATGAAGTAAAAGTGAGTTAAACCTCATGGTGTTTGTAAAGCTGCCTGGAGCATTATTTCTTCAAAGAATCAGGACATGTCGGCTGTTCCAGGATAGATGGGCTTTGCATATTGAAGTGCTTTCTAGTTATCCTCGCCATAGGAGAGGGTATTGCATTTGGGTCCGTTTGTTACTTTGTTTGTTATTTGTTATTAACATGTGTACAAAGTTTGATCGAAATTGACCCAAGGTCAAGGTCAGGGTCACCCAAAACATAAAAACACACATATAAAATCCATATTTTTGTTTAACAACATATTTCAAACCTGATAACGGGATCGTAAAGCTGGTTGAAAAGCGATGTTCCGAGGCATTTTCAAATATTTTCTACGATCAGAATGAAGGCAACAAGCACCGATGATAAGTTGTTGAATGCCACATGGTGGCTTTAAATGAGTTGTGAAAATTTTCAATCTGCTGCCGTTACCATGACAACGCGCGCCTGATAATCGTTATTTGTGACGTCGCATCATTTTATTAATG
>NC_140972.1:21479371-21506871 GCF_056783735.1 Eptatretus burgeri
TGCGTCAATTGTGAAACCAACTATTTTTGAGGTCAAAGGTCAACTCTAGGTCATACTTCTAAAATCATCAATTTTTATCTGAAAAATCATCAATTTTCATACAATTGACTTGTGAGATCAAACAGCAATTTCATAGTGCATTACTGAATTTGGAAACCAACTATTTTTTTCGGTCAAAAGGTCAAACTTCTAAAATCATCAAATTACCTCTGAAAAATCGTCAATTTTCATACAATTGACTTGTAAAATCAAACAGCAATTTCATAGTGCATTACTGAATTTGGAAACCAACTATTTTTTTTAGGTCAAAAGGTCAAATTTCTAAAATCATCAAATTACCTCTGAAAAATCGACAATTTTCATACAATTGACTTGTAAAATCAAACAGCAATTTCATAGTGCATTACTGAATTTGGAAACCAACTATTTTTAGGTCAAAAGGTCAAACTTCTAAAATCGTCAATTTTCATCTGATTAACCTGAGCTTTGATGATGATTGTCAGTTTAACCTGAACGAAATGGACAATTTGATGTATCCATGGCAACCTTTGGAGAGGGGGGTGGATTTTGCAAGTATCGTGCTTTGCACGACGTCTTTTTCTTGTTTGTTTGTCTGTCTGTGTGCAGGATGTCTCAAAAAGTTGTGGACAGGTTCGGTGTGTAACAAGGATGAACTGATGAGATTTTGGTGAAGATCCAGATCCGACTACTAGAATTTTTTGAAGTGATTCTTCATCATTGAAAGATTCGGGCTAAAAATGACGTGGAGTACGACAGCTCAAAAAGTTGTTGACGGATTCCGATGAAACTTAGTGGACATGTTGGGTGTGTGACGCGGACAAATTGATTCAATTTTGTTGAAGATACAAATCCGTATCTGGAAAGGAGAATTATTTAATTTTTGTGGCGATTCTTCACCATTGAAAGAGAAGGCCAAAAACCATATAGTGTTGTATAGCATGACATTTCAAAAATGTATTGGGCCAGATATGTTCATGGATCAGGCATTACGTGGCAGAGGTATGCACTCTACCGAGTGCCCTAGTTACATTTTGTTGCAATGGGTCAACCTTTGTTAAACGTTAAATTGTTGCATGCAGGGATATTTTTATCCCACACTGTCCTTGATTTCCCATGGGTGATTTCCGATATTTCTCTCGTTTTACTTCATATCAATGTTTCAGTTAAAACAAATGACTTGGCAACGAGCATTCATCACAAACCTACCGATGAACACCGTTTACCCTTGTACTCATCCTTTCCTCTCGAAGTATAAGGTTTATTTCAAAACTTAAATTTCTTAGGTTTTGCCCTCTGTGCAGTGATGACTTAGATTGAAATCAAAGTTTGACAAAATGTTTATAATTCCTTTCTGAGCTTGGGTACCCAGGCTTATTGTATCGACTGCACTGCAACAGATCGGCAAAACAGATTTACAACCTTCGAAGCCAAAATCTGAACAAAAAATCCCATTTTGTTTTGACTCATCTTGCATCACCCGAGCAATCTTGCAAGTCAGTATCTTCATCCAAAGAAACATCAGGTTGTACTTTTGAGTGTTCACGTAAGCATTGCAACACAAGTGCATTCATCAAATCGACCACCTCCATTTCGGCACCCAAAAGCTCCCTTGAAGTTACAGACCACTTTGACTGCACTTCCTTGAACATTGTTGTATTCTTTATCAGCTGATCGAACTCTGGAGCAAATTCTATGTAAGAGAGACTGGAAGTAGACTGGGTGATTGTTTTTGTGAATTCCAATGGATACAAGAACTAGTCGGCATAGATGTTTCAAAACCAGGGAGTTTTCACTTGTCTTCCATGCAGTTTCACCCAATGCATGACCACCTGTGGTATTTCTCTGCATCAGGGCACTACTGACGCCCACAAACAGAAGGAACAAAAATATGATTAGTTGCAAAATCGAAGATTTTTCAAGTAAATATTGTCATTCGATTTTGCTATTCTTTCTGTCTGTTTTTGTCAATCACCTCCAGGTCACAATTCTAAATTGATTGTCATGTAACTTTACTAAGTTGTAGAGGGAGTCTCAACTGAGAAGCCTATTGATTTTTGAGGTCAAAGGTCATCTTGAGGTCAGATTTCTAAAATCGTCATTTTTTCATCCAATTAACCTGAAAATTAAGCAGCAATTGCATATAATAGTTCCTCACCAAATTTGGAAAGCAACTGTTTTTGAAGTCAAAAGGTCAACTCGAGGTCAAACTTCTGAAATCAGCAATTTCAATCTGAAAAATAAATTTTCATCCGATTGACCTGAGCTTGATCATCCGATTGATCATTAAGATTGTCAATTTTAATCTCAATGAAATGGACAATTTGATGTATCCATGGCAACCTTTGGAGAAGGGGGGGGTATATTTTGCAAGTATCGTGCTCTGCTCGACGTCTTTCTTGTTTTTATATTGGACATATTGGCACCAAATGGAATCGACCGACATTTTCGATCCCGGGCATGTCTCCGTTCCATCCCCTGAAACCCACCAAAGTGTGGTGATGGCAATCAACGACAGCAAGTTGCATGCACACACTTGCACCCATATACGTGCACACACACGAAGGTGGATACTTTGAGACTTGGGGGGCTCGATTCCACCTTCTGAAACCCTCATATGGAGATAACAAAGAAATGCACACACACACACACACACACACACACACACACACACACACACACACACACACACACACACACACACACACACACACACACACACACACACACACACACACTTATGTAGTTCCATCAATAGTGCCTGATTTCTTGTGACATTCTTGAGCAGATTTCTCCAAACCCATCCCTATCTTTCACTGCTTCCTCAAGCTTTGACATGTTCAGATTGGTTGCAGCCTTTACCCCATCCATCCAGCACATACAAGGTCTGCCTCTTCCTCTTCTTCCCTGAGCCATACCCATAGTGGGTGACTTCTCCAGACTTTAGTTTTCTGCGTGCCCAAATTATGACAGTTTCTGTTTCAGCATCAACACTTCTCATGTATATTGTGGTCTGATTTATTCAAGCACTGATTTGATTGTTCTTTTCACAGGAAATGGAATTTTTATCATTTGTCTCCGCAACCACTTTTCAAAACTGTCAATCTTCTTCCTTTCTTTCTTTCTCACTGTCCATGAACCACATCCATACATGTTTTATTTATTTATTTTTAAGATTTAAAAAAAGTCCAGCGTTTACACTTTCCTTATTCAATGTCTGCAGCAGTTTCATCAATTCTTTACTTTCTGCCAACAGAGTGGTATCAGCATCACACCTTAGATTGTTGATTCTGCCTCCTCCAATCCTGGCTTCAGTCTCCATGTCGTCCAAGTTTAATTTCTTCATGATGTACTCGCTATATAAGTAAGGGTAGAGAATGCACCCCTGTCTGACCTCTTTTCCAATTCTATACCATTCTGTCTCCATACTTTGTTCTCATTGTAGCTTCTTATCAGACGTGCCAGATGCTCCAACATACCCATTTCTCTCAGCACAATCCGCAACCATTTCATGATCAACACAATCGAGGGCTTTGCTATAATCTATTAAACAAAGATACACCTTCCTTTGATATTCCCTTGATTATTATTATTATAATTATAATTATTATCTTGCCAAAACGAAGTTTTGCAAGATATGTTAGTCAGCTTGTATGTTTTTTTTTATTTTTATTTTTTGTTTGTCTGTAATCACGTATAAAAAATTCTGCAGAGCACAGTTATCATCGGAAATTTTTGTAACTTCGCATATCAGAGGCCTATAGAGGTCCCTTTCAGTGCACAAAATTTTGAAGGTCAAGGTCACTTTGGCGCAAATCAGGGGAGTCGACGAAACCCTTATTTTTTGAGTAATTGTGATCGGATCGTCTTCAAACTTCATGGGAATATAGTTCATGGTCTGACGCTCAGCTGATTAATTTTTGGTGGCGATTGGCCTTGACCTTCATGGTTAGCGCCTCAGGTCAAACATATTTGACCCCAAGGTCAAATTTTCAAGTTTTAGGAACCATATCGTGTAGTACCTCAAATTGAACACCTCGATGAGTGCTTTCTAGATATGTCAAGCTTGAGACATTATGACGTCATTTGGTGACTTATGAGGCAAAAGCATATTTTTCATGGTTACTCTGTAGAACGATTCTCATCGGAATCTCTCGTAGGCAGATATTCCTCAAGGAGTCGCTCCTGGTGGATAGCAGCTCTGTTCACCTCAGTGTGACCTTAAAGAAGTCACATGTGGTCACCTTTTGGCAAGATGGTTTTTTATTATTATTATTTTTCTTGACTCAACTTTTCCTCTTCTGAAACCTGCTTGCTCAATGGGAATTTCTCGTTTCATGAAGTCTTCTATTCCTTGTTGAATGATCTTTGGTAATGTGTTGCTATAATGTCAAATCAAGGCAATGCTTTGGATATTTGAATATTCTCTTGGATTCCCTTTCTTTGGCAGTGGTATGTTGACTCCACTTGCACCTTTCAGTCCATACAATCCTGCTCCAGGTCTGTGTACAGACAGCTGTTAAAAGTTTGATTGCCTCCTCCCTAACTACCGTAAAGAGTTCTATTGAAATTTCATCAGCACCTGGTGCCTTTCCATTTGCCAGCTCTTTCATGGCTCTACGGGCTCACTCGCCTTCTCACACTCGCAGGGCTCTGCGGGCTCACTCGCATTCTATCACGATTGGTTTTTGCTCATATTATCTTTTTTTTTTCCGAAGGTTGCCATCATATTGCTATCTCGTTTGTATCGAGCCAGTCTTTCACCCGTTCCTACCTTCAGATATTTTTCTGTTCTACTCTTGAGGACCCCAATCCCTAAGACCTAAACTTTCCTGTGACGTGTCTGATGTTTTTTTCTAAAGTGAAACAAGTATCTTTGTCTTTTCCAGCTTGTCGTTGGAAGTCGCTATTTCGCCGCTTAATGTCATCTTTAATGTGCTTTTGGTTTTCATCCGTCTTCTTTTGTCGGCAATATTTCTTGCTTATTCTGACAGCTATTTAGCCTTCTTCTTTTGGCTTGTTTTTGGGGTGTTGTTTTTTTGGCCTCATATTTTACAAGGCTTTCAACCTCTTGCCGCAGTCTGTCTGACATTCCGGCTCTGTAAAATGTAATTGTTTTTTTTGTTTTTAACCTTTATTTGCATATTGTTTACATTCGTTTTCAAGGTCATGTCCAGTTGGAATTTTTTTTTTTCACCTTTCTCAATTTGATTCGTGGCTTCGCCAAAAGGAGTTCATGATCTATCCCACAGTCTGCGCCTGGCAGTGTCTTGACAGATTTCACAGCACTTCTCTATTGATTCATTTGATTGGACTGCAGTCTATCTGATTTTCTCTGTTTCCCATTCGGTGAAGTCCATGTGTACAGTCTGCCCTTGGGTTGCTTGAACCACGTGTTTGCAATTACGAGATAATTCTCCGCACACAATTCTAGCTTTCATTCCCCTAACTCATTTATAGGCTTGGCAGAAGCCTGATGTTGGTTTAATGGTTTAGGTGGCTGGTTTAGGATCTTCGGGTCCTGAGTTTGAGCCTCCTTTTTTCCATTTAATTAACACCAGGTGGGGTTGACTCAGCCTGTCATCCTTCTGACGTCACCAAAATGAGTACCAGCACACTGGTAATAGGGACATTGCATCAGTGGCACAGTCACACACACCCTCAGCCAATGATGCTACCCACAGCCTTGTGCTGGAGGAGGAGGAGGATTGATGATTGATGATTCAATTTTTTATTGATAAATGTCAAAAAACTGCTTTCTGATCACACACAGACTGCAACACTGCCAAAAAAAACAAAAAAACAATTCCCCATAGATAATTGGTGAAAATTTTGAAGAGGACATGAAAAAGATTGTTGAAAAGTTATTTGACATTTTAATGTGTAACATTCAATGAATGAAGCGGGCAATGTACATCTGCGAAATATCCTTTCAACGTCACTGATATCAACTGTTTCCTTGCGGGTTTGATCTAGTCCCATCAGACCTGCCGCTCCAACTCCTCAAAAGACATTGCTCTTCATATATATTCTTCTGAAGAAGGCTAAATTGATCATCATGACATTGCACCACTTAATGTGCGGAGTTGCCACGTGTGCAGAACACTGCTGCTTGGCATCTTTGGAGCTAATCTGGCAGCCTCACATAATCATGCTTCCTGTTAGAGAGTCAAATTCCATTTATCCCTTGAGGGAGTCACTCCAAATGTTGCACATGCATACTCAAACACAACCTCATTCAATCCTCCACCCTTCCTTTCAAGCTCTGTAGCATCCCACAAACCACTCCACCCATCCTCTCCCATACCTGGCCATCTCCTTCACTTAACCTCCTTTCTCGGCTGAACTACAACCACAGGACAAACACTGGTTGGCAACCTGGCTGTTTCTCCAGGTCATCATACGTACCACCTTTTCGAAGGCACTGCATTGTGGTACCCCCTCCTCGTAAAACTTGTGCATACAGCCCATCCAACTCTGATGAATCCTCAACCCTCTGGTTGAATGAAACTCCATCCCATATCTGATGTCCCTCTTCACCCACACCACCACACTGTTCTTACCCACAACCCATCCAACTCTGATGAATATGCAACCGTCTCACTGACTTGAACTTCTATCCACACCCACACTTCTCACAAATCTGACACACCTCCTCACGCACATCATCAATCGCATCATTGCACAACTTCTTCCATACGATCACTCCACATCCTTTCCGACATTGGATCCTCAACCCTCTTATGGATCCAAACTCGCATTCACACTGATATCTTTAAAGACTTGTATCCACAATTCATACTCGCTTGTCAAAATCACTATAACATTATTTATCTGTTTTATCCATTCATTTGTTATGCTTACACATTGTAAGCAATAACGAACCGTGCTTACCCATTGCCTCAGGTTGCTCATCTGCATTTGTTTTTATTTATTTATTTATATTTTCATTTCCGGACGCTTTCCGACAGTTCTGTGATCCCTCCCCCCCGGTATATCAGCTTCGATGTCCATCGGCATTTCAGCTCTCTACATCACCTGGAAGGGACTGAACTTTAATATATCAGTCAGTCATTGGTTAGAATGAAATGTCATATATATATATATATATATATATATATATATATATATATATATATATATATATATGTACATATAAACCTGGTGTTGGCTTAATGGTTCGGGTGGTGGGCTTTGGATCCTAGGATCCTGAGTTCAAATCCCACTCTGCTGTTGAATTAATACCAGGTGGGGTTGACTCTGCCTGTCATTCTTCCGAGGTCGGCAAAATGAGTGCCAACATGCTGGTATACTGTGTGGGAGTGGCGACCCGTCCAGGAATGTGTCCAATAGCCAAGGAGTCTGCTTAGTCAGCACGAACGCTCTGCACAGAGTATGGTCCCAATGGATGGATATATATATATATATATATATATATATATATATATATATATATATATATATATATATATATATTTCATTTTCTTTGTTTACTATTTAGTTTTCTTTCCTTTTGCAAACTCCCTGGAGCCTTGACCTTTCACCCCACCCTACATTTGGTGTCTTTGACATCTGACCCTCGATAATGTCCCTCCTCCTGACCCTTGGCATCTCATCCCCCACCCCTCTTTAGTGTTGATGTTTGTTTATCATCCTCACTCAATTCGTTCGTCACCTTTTTGCCCTGATGAAGGGTAACACCCAAACTGCAACCCTCTCACTGTTCTTCTCATCTCCAAAGGTGCGACACTTGCTCTTGCACTTTTTCAGTGATGTTTGGGACACTCCATTGTTTGTTTGTTTTTAAATCTGCTGGCAGTCTGTCACTATTCTTTACCAAGACTAGTAATCATCTTTTAAAGATGTTCAACAAACCTTGGACAACCTCCAAATGTCTCTCATTTGTTGTGGTATCTCTCATTTCGAATTTATCATTCCAATTGTTACCTCCGCCACCAAAGGTGAAGGAGGTTATGTTTTGACCCCTTTCTGTCTGTCTGTTTGTGTACAGGATATCTCAAGAAGTTGTCAACGGATCCGGATGAAATTTTGTGGACGGTTTCGGTGTGTGACAAGGACGAATTGATTCGATTTTGTTTGAGATCCGAATCGAGTTCTAGATACGAGAATTATTTAATTTTGAAAGTGATTCCTCACCATTGAGAAATCGGGCCAAAAACGATATATAGCAGGATGTTTCAAAAATGTATTGGTCCCGATTATGTTCTCATGGATCAGGCGTTACGTGGCGGAGGTATGCAATCTACCGAGTGCCCTTCTCGTTCTTACTGAATTGCTCACTGGTATGAGTTTTAAAGTTTTCCAAGTAATCGTTTTTTTAAGATGCTTTAGTTTCGTCTTTTTTTTTTCTCAAACTTCAAATATTTAGACCAAAATCATTGGTACTGTCAATTGTCAATGTGTTCCTTTTTCCTTTTTGTATTCTTTCTGAATACTATGTCTGGTTGCAAGCGCTGGAAGGATCTAGCCCAGATTTGAATCTCAACTCGGCAACAAAGTGTCACCTTGGTGTTGCGTAGAGGATGATCCATTGTTGTGGACGCTGTCTGTTGGGGGGATATTAAATTGAGGACTCATCTGCCAGCACTGGCCATTGTTTGACATTGAAGATCTTTTGTTGTCATTCATGAAGAGTCGGTGAGTTATCACCGGAACCCTGAACAAATTCCTGCAAATTTCTGTCCAAATCGCCATCACTTGAACGTCAGGCCTGACCACTGGGTTTGTGAAAGAATTTAACCAAAAAACATCCCTGGCTGACCTAGTAAGAAAGATGTAAGATGTAGTAGTAGTAGTAGATGTGATCATGCCTTGTTTTAAATGTTCATTCTTTATGGAATGCACAGGTCATAAATACATGAGTGTTGTTGGTTCACGAAAAAATAAGTGACCACTATATTCGTGATTGATGTTTGTCTGTCTGTCCCGAGCATAGCTCCGTGGGTTTTGATCCGATCCTGATAAAATTTTGGTGGTAGGTTTATATCATGATCTAGTTGTGTTTTCCTGAGAATGGGCATTGTGCGTCCATTATGGGCGGAGCCACACCCCAAAAAAAAAGTGTTTTTAGGGGGTAGCCAATTTCAATTTGCATCTTCTCTGAGGGGGTTTGTCAAATCTGACGGCTTTCGGTATTTGGTTAGCCCAATGGCACCTGCAATAGCCCCACAGAGCTCGATTTTTCATTTTCGTGTCAAGGTCACAAGGTCACGAACTTATAAAATTGCGATTTTGACATAAAAATCCATCTTCTCCGAGGGGGTTGTCGAATCTGGCAGGGGTTTCGGAATTCGGTTTGCCCAATGGCACCTGCATAGCCCCACGGAGCTCGATTTTTCATTTTGGTCACAAGGTCACGAACTTAGAAAATTGTGAATTTTGACATAAAAATCAGACGACCGCCCAAACTTTGAGAGCTTGGATGACAATATTTTTTTATGCATAATCTTGAGGTCATTCCCAACTAAAGTCTTGAAACCATTTTTCTCTATCTCGAACACCTTGCCCGTGGCGCCCCCTTCAAGTTTGTTTTTATGCTGATTTCATCAAAGTCTGGATAATCCGAGGAGTGCGAAATGCCATATAGCCTATATGACGTTATATTGTTCCTGGAATGTTCCAGAGGAAGTTTTGCAACAAAGGTCATAATCTTTGACCTTTAAAGGCCACAAAGGTCAAATTTTCAAAGTTGTGGGAATCGAACCGGGTTTTCGACCTTCTTCGACGAACTAACTCCAATAAGCTATAGCACGTTTCCTGTTTCCTTATTTTAATGTCCACAACATTGTTTTGTGACCTTTAAAGGTTATGCAAAGGTCAAAATTTGAAAGTTGTTGACCGAAACCGGGTTTTTGACATTTTGCTGCTAATAACCCGTCACTCGTACCACATCATGTTGATCATTTTTATAACTTGGTCAAACATTATCACATTGTCTCATCCTTGACTTCTGAAACAATCTACATCGTCAAATACCGCTCGTGAACCATCGTCGTCTTCAGACTTTTCATTCATTATTGTTATTTTTCTTATAAAAGCCCGTCAAAAATGACGGGTTGGAATTATTTTTTTCGAAATATTCAGATTGGAAGATATGATGTTTCGTAGGAAGAAGCGTTATTTTAAAACACCACATGTACAAATGTGGCCCTATTTTCTTTATCTTTGGCGATGTTTCGTTTCCACTGTACAGCCTCGTGAGCGTGCCAAAGTCTGAAGCCTCGGCCTAGTGTCAGATTTGCTGATATCTTCTTTATTTATTAGACATTCTACGGACGTAAATGAGCACTCGTTTTACTCTCCGCGTGTTTACACATCACATTCAATGAATTTCACCTCCCTGCACCATGTATTTATTGTTTTGAAATGCTTCTGTACACTGCCCTTGAGGACCGGTTGCGAGTCACCGTCTACATTTCCAATAGAAGAAACGTAATCTCTTTTATGAAAAATGTTCGAGTTTTTTTTGTTTGTTTGTTTATATCCTGAACATATACCGTAGTGAACACCCAGTCGTGTTCAAAGATTGGCCTTTAAAACTCTTCTTAAATCATCTTTGTGAAGAGGGACAGACAAATACACATTGTGTTTTATATCGGTGGAATATTACCATTAATATTTTTCTTGGTTGTACTTCCATGGCATTTCATGGACTGGGATATGGAAGTTTGTATATATGCCAATTGATTATTCTACCTTTGTGTATTTGGTTGTTCTGACATAAGTTGCATCCTGAGAGAAGGTGACCGGTGATTGGTGATCGGTGATCCTTTTCCTCTTTTTTTTTTCACAATTCGCACTTGTCAATTTGACTCGGCTCTGCTATTTCGTAAAGCCGTTTGGGTGGTGTCCATTATCTTGTTTTTGTATCTTGCTGACTTGTGTCGTTCAGCTTCCATCTTAGGCATTCTCGTGAGGCTTTCCTATTAGTCCCCTTCCAGTTTCACCGGAGGGGACTATTGGTTTGCTGTCCATCTATCCGTCCCACCTGTGAGGTTTTTTTTCGACCTTTTTTTGCAATTCCCTTTCACATATTCAACTGAAACTTGGTACCTGGCTTTATTTTGATAAGTTACAGAACAAGTTCAAGTTTAAGGTGGTTTCGTCAATTTTTTCTGTTGTGCCTTTTTTAAACTTAGAAAATATCACATATTATACATGTCTGGGTCAGTGTTCAGCTGCCCTGACTCCAGCCCAATAAAATAGAGCCAACATTGCATGAAGCAGCACCGATTAGGCTCAGGCTTGAGGCCTGGGTGTTAGTCCATGGCCCAGTGCGATTGGAATGATCCCGGGTATATAAGCACAATGTATTGTAGATGCACAAAAGCCATACACGTGTTTTTGATTCATGTATATACGTTGGGTTATACATGTATAATAAAATAAAGTAAAAATTGGCACCGAATGTGCCATTATACATCGCCCAAATAAAGGGATGTACTTGCTGGTGCGAAGTCTGGCTAAAACTACGCACAAAACCTTCATTTATTTTGCCTTTGTGTGAGTAGCATAATTAAAGAGCGTCAGCGGATGGCCTATAGTTATGCACACTCGCTTCTCTGTCGAGCCGGAGTTTGAATCCCAATCCAGCTGTGAACCGTCACCCCGGTCACGTGCATGTTTTTTGCTTCGTGCATGCACATCGGGTTATTTAAAATATCACATCTGAAAGGGACATTTATTGCAAAGCAATTCTCGCTATTGTTTATTTCTGGTCTGTCCATTTGTATTCATCCCCCCCCCCCCCCCCTGCTCATCTCTTGCGTGCATGCACGCCCACGTGCAGTTTAGAGGTTTCTTTGTTTTGGTGTCCAGTTTGTTGATTTCTGCTTGTGGCCAGAATACAAAACTAAACCATATTGGAACACTGGCACTGTGACCTGGTTTTATCGTTATCCCCACATTTTTGGGAAAAAAAAACAAAAACCAGAGGGAATATTGCAATCGGATCTGTCTGTCATCTTCTGTCTGTCCGTCACGCTATCTGCTTCTAAATGGTTGGGCAGAAATTCACCAAACTTGATACAGTAGTTATTACCACCACATGACAAGAAGGTGCAAGAGCAGTGTTAGTTTTGGCCTTGTCCCATGGGGTGGGGTCAAGTATCAAAAAATTGCAATTACAAGGAAATGTTAAAATATTTTTAAATGAAACTTTGTAAATGCAATCAACCATTTAGGGGGGGGGAGGGGGTGCATGAAATATGTTACTATTTCTGGATTTGACCTCTGGTTCATCCACCATGGGTCAAAGCAGGGAAATTTTTTTAGCTCAAAATTTGATATTGGTTCATGCTGGAACTTCTTGCCATCTTTATGCCTCTGCTGACGAAGTCGCTGGGGGCATTATGTTTTTCTGTTGTCCATCCATCCGTACGTTTGTCCATGCAAATTTTCTCTGCAACCGCTCATCCGATTGACAATAAATGTTCACCATGGGTGCGACTGCTCATGGACAATGTTTTAATGATCAAGTTTAGATCCTGTGGTGTGGCAACCATGTTAAAAATAACAAGAAGGAAAAACGTTGGACCGAAACTGCTCCATGGAAAAAATTGGAACTTGGCACATGTCAAGTACTCCCCAAGGGAAATAATTTTTTTTTTTATGTGTGGCGTCGTTATGACGTCATTGCATACGTCGAATGCTTTATCCGATTTGTATGAAAATTTTGGGGGTCATCTCGGGCTAAATTGTATGGGGGGGGGAAAATTTATGACGTCATCGGTCATGTGGTTTGGCAGCTATATATACGAGGGCTAGTCAATAAGTAACCTTAAAATGGTGATATAAATTCGAGAATGTAGTGTGTGTAGTTGTAGACGACATTGTTATATCTATGGGTAAGAGTTTGCCTGTTTTACATCTGGCAACATTGAGAATATGGCGGCTCCTTTCGAAGCATGCACCAGGGGGGAGCAACATTCCGTCATCCGTTTCTTGGGAAATGAGGGCATGAAATCCATCGCACAATGAAGATGCAATATGGTGACGCATGTTTATCGCTGCAGAAGTTGACTAACTGGGAAAGGAAGTTTAAAAGTGGAGTTTCTGGTGTGGCAGACGATGCTCCCTCGGGCCAGCCTCACACAGCCGACAGAAATGGTTGCAGGAGTTGAGCTCGTGCGAAAGGAAAGTCGTCACATTATGCTGGATGAAGTGGTCTCCAAATCAAACACTCGCCATGGTTCAGCACACCATATCATTCACAATGTGCTGGAGTTCCGCAAAGTGTCTGTAAGGTGGGTGCGAAGACAAGTCACACCCGAACTAAAAGAACGGCGAGTGGATGCATGTGAAGAACTTCTGCGACGTTACGAAACAGAAGGTGACACTTTCTTACAGTGCGTAGCAGAGAGCCGTCTGCTGGAAAAATCATGCTGAAACTCTTCTGGGATAGCCGATGCCCACTTGTGGAGCACTGCATGACCAGAGGGACCACAGTCACCAGTGCATCATACTGCGACCTTAAAAATCATCTGAAACCAGCAATTGTATCAAAACGTCGTGGACTATTCACTACCGGTGTTTTGCTGCAGCATGACAATGCTCGGCCCATACTGCCCACGTTACAGCTGAAACATTCGAGGACATGCATTTTGAGTATCTTCCTCATCCACCCTACTCGCCAGACCTTGCCCTCTCGGATTACCACATCTTTGTCCACTTTCCGATCCAACGATGAGGTCCAAGAGGCGGTGCACAAATGCTGACACAAGCAGCCAAAATTAAAAAAAATTCTGGAGAAGTATAGGCCTTCGTAAAGCGCTGGAAAATTATATTGAACGCAATGGAGTTTATGTTGAAAAATAAGTTGTTACACACATACATGCAATAAACAATTTTGAATAATAATGCAAGGTTACTTACTTATTGACTGGCCCTCAAATCTTTTGACATAAAAGCCTTCACAAATCCCTGAAATGGCTGAACAGATCAAGGCGAAACTTTACAGGAATTGATTGCCCATCGAACAGAAAGTTCTCCACCTATGATGTCATAGGTCACATGGCTTGGCAGCTATGATTTTTTTTTGAAGAATAAACCTTAAAAAACTTCTCCAGAACCACTTGACAGATAGAGGGGAAACTTCACCTACATGTTCCCAATGCCTTGGGGATACGAGGGGGTGTTCACCAAAAATAATAGGTCACATGGCTTTGGCAGCCATATTAGATTCAACAAAAATCTTTTTAAAAAAAAAACTATTTCTCTTGAACCGCTTCATCAATCGACATGAAACTTCACAATTATGATCGAGTAATGGGGAATACAAGTTTTAAATTTCAACCTGATCAGACGCATGGTCTGGTTGACAGAATTATTTAATATTTTGAATCTGGTTTCAGGGATTTCAATCAAACTTGGTGTAAGTATGTATATAAATATAATGATATGATAATGTGGGAGGAGGCATATCTGGCAACGTCGCGATGTCGAAGAGTGCTCTTCCAGTTCAACTGTGTTTGAGGTGCGAAGCACGGGGGATTTGCGATGCCATGCCATCTACTTCACTGTAGTTGATGAGTTTCTTGAGAAGTGTTTCATTAAATGTTTATTTGGCACATTTGTCGAATGCAAATTTGATTTATTTCCTTGGAATATTGTTTCCTCGTTTTAGCTGTTGTGTTTTTTAAAACTAATTATTATATATATATATTTTCCATCATTTGGTGCAAAAGGTTTTGCAGCATCCTTATACAGAAGTTGTGTGACATGTTCCTTTGCATTTTATCCATGTTGTTGGTTGTTGTTGATCAATTTGATGAAAGGGTTTAAAGCCAAGCAGAACAGAAGAAGGGAGAGGCCATCTCTTTCAGAAATTTTGAAAAAGTACAGTCACTCCTTGTATTTTAACATGCGAGCCTTGAATTATCCCTTCCGAGTGATGTAGTGTCAAATTTTTCTTGAAGCCAATTATTTTGGGGTGAAATGTTTTTGTTTTTCAAAAAATGTTCCACACATTGTACGATCCAAGAAAGTGGGTGCGCCAATAAATGCTTTCTTGCTGTCAATCAAACCTGTGAACTTGCAGTTTTCAAAGATGACTAAGCTGAGCAAAAGCAAAAAGGTGGTCAATTGTTTCCGAGCAGTTTCTCCTTCATCCTTTTTTTTGTTCAGTTTAAAGATGGTCATACGAGGTACCTTCACTTATGAAAGTCTTCTATTTTATTTTTACCATGTAAGACTTACTAAAATGACATTGACATCACTTCTCAACACAGTCCCTGAATAATTCCTTTTCCATTTTTTGGCACCTGTTCATACATGATGTCAAAGCTATAGAAAACCTTTATTTAGGGGTATGTACTGTATAGCAAAATTACAAAATGCTGATACCAAGCCTGATCTGGAGGAGTGTTTGCAACTACAAAGGCTGTCTTTCGCTTTTGGAAAGAAGCAAAAGTCACTCTAATGCATGCTCTGAAGAATTCTTGCATCTGAGTATCGAAATGTGGTGGGTGTATTGTGATGGAAACAAAGCCACTGGCTTTGCGAGCTCTGGACATCTCTTCTGCACGTCTGACCGAAACCTTTTCCAAGACGTCATGGTTACTGCGACAAGTAAAAGTTCCTTTTTGAACGTAATTGGTGAGAATGATGCTGTGAGCTTACTATGATGACAACCACCATCTTCTCAGCTGATGTCGGCACACAAAATTTTAGTGGAGGTGAGTGGAGGAATGTTTCCACCGTGCCGACTGCCTTTTGCTTTCCTGACTGAAGTTGGCCATCGAGGTTTTGTTCGTATTCACAATGGTGTTCACAAACTGTCCCCCACTCACGGCAATTTTGGTCACAATGTTTTGAGACGTGGAGAGTCATGTGGGTTTAAAAAAAAAAAAAAAATTTTTTAAAGTCTGTGAGCATTCACCACATTTAGTAACTTTTGACATTGTGAGAAAGGTGTGCAAAATCATAACCATACAACCATTTGATATTGCTGTGCCTATGACTGTTTTCCATTATTGTTGCACGATTGCTCAATACAAATTATTTGACATGCTGAATGAACTGCTTGTTCAGGGTAGTCTGGAATGATGCTCAGTTTCATTCCTTCACGTCTCTCTAAACTTCCTCACCAAACTCTGTTTTTCAAGTCCATGGTTGGCTCTCCATCCTGGAACGAACTGGCGATTAATGCATACAGACGTTTGCCTATTCAGATGCAAAAATTTATCCCCAAGGATACACACAAGGAACTTTGGCTCAGGAGGCCATTCGGCCCATCATGCTTGCACTGCACTAACTCCAACAACCATCACCCATCCCGACACAAGCTACCTACAATTGTGCCAATACCGCCATACTCCTCTAGGAACCAATCTAATTATAATTTGAACCTGTATACCCCTTCTACTGCCATTACCTTTCCCAGGAGATCATTCCTTGCATCAACTACTCTGATTGAAAGCCTTAATGCTGTTCTTACTCGGATATACTTTCAGGCTATGCCCCCTAGTCCTATCACTGTCTATTATATGGAAAAACTATTCTGCACCTATTTTGCCCACACCTTTCATCATCTTAAAAACATCTCCATCAGATCCCCTTGTAATCTCCTTTTTACCCCTCAGCCCGAATTGGGCTAAGGAGTATTGCCGTCACAGGCGTTGTCTGGGCGTCTGTCAACTTTTGGTTTCCGTCAATTTCGAGGAGAACGCCTTGTCCGATTAAACCCATTTTTGCAGTGTGTGTGTTGGGGTTGAGTAGAGGAAGGTTCCTTTCGAAAATGGGCGTGCTGCGATTTCCACTAGCCGCCACGGTAGCCATCTTGAAGTCTGATTGATTTTCGATATGACGTCCAACGTGCTCTAACTGACTGCATCATCGTGATATCACTGCTTCCTTTTACAATGCATGGGCTGAGGGGTTACGCCCGCTTTGCAGAGCTATTTTTTCTAATGCATAAAGTCTGTTTCATTCAGCCGTTCCTCATAGCTTTGGCGAGCTAGCCTCAGAATCAGTCTTGTAGCCTGACGCTAAACCCTCAATATGGCAGCTGTATCCTTCCTCAGACGTGGTGACTAAAACTGAATGCTATATTCTAGATGAGGTCTCATTAAATTCCTTTACATTGCTCATACCAGCTGAAAGTTGTCATTGTTTACTGTACAAGTACACACTAAACGTACGACACTATCAATGACGCGCCATGTGACGAACGCTGCTGCCACTAATGATGTGTCGGTAATTGTCATTCGGTTCACATTCGTGCATTCAGGAATTATCAATTTGGAGACCATCATATTTGAATGCACCTCATGCATCCCTTCTGTGATGATTCCTGTTAAGAGTTTCTATGCTGTTGGTAGGCATGTTGTGGATCTAATTTTAAGACTGTTTCTTCAGATTTTTGGTGTTAAGGTGGTCTCCTAATTTCTGTTGACGTGCATTACACAGATTCGGTGGTGTAATGGTTCGAGCCATCCGCTCCAAGCTTGGGAGGTCACGGGTTCAAACCATGGCCGAGTCATACCAAAGACTTTTAATATGGCAAGAAGGTGTTCATCAGTCCAGTTAGGATTCTCATCGCTCCAATATCGGCAATTATGACGTTTGACTCTCCCGGTAAAATGGAAAGAGGCTTCATCACTGAAGATTATAATAATTGTTATTGTTATTAATAATATTAGTTCCACAGCAAGTCGATGCATTACTCGCTGCTAATTCCATACATCGTTCGGTATCATCTCCATGAAGGGCTTGAACAAAGGTAACCTTGTATGGGTGGTATTCGTTTGCCTTAAAAAAATTTTTGCAACGGAAGATCGGTCACCTCCCACTTCTTGGCCAATTAATTTTTTTAGGATTTCTTTACCCACTGCAAGAACATTTTCTGGATTGGTTCCATCTGTAGAGGTGCGAGGATGACCAGTACGAGGTTTCTTAGCGACACTTCCAATCACTTTCAATCGTAACACTTGACTGATGAATCGAAGACTTGGCTTTGAGCTTCTCCGGGTGTTTTTTGGTGGAAGTACTGACATGCGTCCTCTGGATTTTTCTGGAAACGTGTAGCGACAAAAGTTCCACCTCCTCTTTCTTGGTGTTGTTGTGGAAATGACTTTGAGCTGTTAAAGATGTTTACTACAATGTCGTTATTTCCTTAATGAGTGTCTTTGCATAAGCGTGAAACTAATTAAATGTGGTATTAGGTATACGTCACTTATTTATCGTTAGACACCGTCCACCCTCTCTTCATGTGTATCTGATGTTATGTTATCCCTTTTTACCTTTTATTAGATGTTTACCTCTGCCATTGAAAGAAAGGGCAAAAAATGATATACGGTTTGCACGATATCTGAAAAAGCTATTGACAGATTTGGATGAAACTCGGTGAACAGGTTGGGTGTGTGACGAGGACAAATACAAGACTTTCTAAATGACATATGAATGCTAAAAGGCTTTGTGTGAGTATACACACACACACACACACACACACACACACACACACACACACACACACACACGCACACACGTACACTAATTCAGGTTGACTCGGCGGGCACTTTTAACCTGCCGTTGCGAACACAAAATCTGTGATTCAAATTGTCTTTCAAATTGGGGGGAGTACAAAGCACAGAAAGAGCAGAGGGAGCAAGACCAGAAAGGAAGTGGTAGAAGAGAGAGAGAGAGACCATCGACCTGTCTGCTGGCATAGTGATAGGCCCATAGACTCAGCATCATCACGGGAGAGTCCAATAATCTTTCAAGCTGAGCAAGATGTGAGGCAGGCGATCCAGCCCAGAGCGGAGAGCAGCACTCCATTAAGGTGTTGATGAAGGCCTTGTAGTTGAATAGAAGTTCAGGTGTGCTAAGGAATGACTTTTATGATGGAGGATGCCAAGTCGGAGTCTGGTTTTGCAGGCCAACTTTGAAATGTGGTTTGCCCAAGAAAGATCATGGCTGATGGTGAGATTTAGGAGTTTGATTGACTGAACTTCCTCAAAAGGATTCTGAAGAAAGTAGATGGGAGGGTTTTCTGAGACAGGGGGTGGGGATAGAAGAGGGGGGGGGGAGATTTGTCAAGATTGAAAGACATATTCCAAGTGTATGACCAGCTTGTGAATTTTGGCAAGGTCGGAAAAGAAAGAAGAGGCTGCAGCCGGCCTGTCTGAAGGACCAGAGATGTCACGGCAGAGGGCGGATTCGTCAGCAAACTGACAAGGGGATTTTCCAGAGAATCAGAGATCATTTATGAAGATCAGGAATAGGACTGGGCTCAGAACACTGTATTGGGGTACTCCAGCCTTGACAGGGAGAGGAGATGAAAGGATTCCTTTGAGAGCCTGTTGGCGACAAGAGTAGAAGAAGTCAGTAAGCCATATGTGGCTTCTGTAAAGGTTTTTTGTTTTCTTTTAAGTCGTTTAATTCCACAATTTTTATCTGGCAGGCTTGAAATGTATCCATATGTATGCCAAGATTGACTTTGTTACGCGGGGTTTCGACACATGCGCACTGATTAATCTGAGGTGGATTATGGCATTTTGAAAGTGCCTTGTGGATTAGATTTTGGTGAAGATCTGGAGACTACAAGTTGCTTTTTTTAGAGATTCGAACTCACCATTGCAAGATCGGGCCAAAAACTATCTCCATCCATTCATTGGGATCATACTCTGTACAGAGTGTCGGTGCTGCCGAAGCAATCTCCTGAGCTATCCCACAATCCTGGACGGGTCGGCACTCCGACGCAGGACACTCGAATGGCTCCATCATCCCAGCAAGCTGGCACTCATTTTGCCGACTTCAGAAGGATGACAGGCTGAGTCAACCCCACCTGGTATTAATTCAACGGCAGAGTGGGATTTGAACTCAGGACCCGAGGATCCCAAACCCACCACCCTCACCATTAAGCCAACACCAGGCATAAAAACAATATATAGCACGATGTAAAAAAAAACGTTGTGGATGGGTTACGACAACTTGGTGGATGAGTTGGTTAGGTTACAAGAACAAGCCGATTGGATTTTGTTTAAGGTCTGGATACAGATCCTGCCTATCAGAGGTCTACCAAATGTAATCTGTTCAGCCTGGAGAAGTTATGCGCTCCACCGAGTGCCGTTCTAGTTTTCCCTTTTGGAATCTGTCTTAATTGTGTGTTTTCAGCACTCGCCAGGCTGGCTGAGATGCGGGCCAATGGTGAGTAAGAGGGAAGGGGTGTAAAGCATCATCAGTGACATGTGCTGCCGACCTTCTAAAAATGGGACATTTGCTTACATGGGGCCCTAGAACTGTACGATATTTTTCACGAATCACCGGGTTTGCCGGACCATCTCTTTGTCTTGTCTGTCCCAAACTATGTTTATCTCTCGTGGAATGACTGTGGAAGGCATAGGCTATGTTAGAAGGAATCCCTTTGGTTCGTGGGTGCGTATGGTTCGGTTCGGGTAAGGGGTTTGGATTATTGAGCTCATCGTTTATTGCCATTTACTGCATTGCTTTCTTCTGTTCCGTCCCCTTGACCATTTATTTATTTATTTATTTATAAATAATCCTGACTTGGTCTCGGATGAATTCTTTCTGTGTTGGCGGCTGTATTTGGTGGTTTCAGAAAGCCCCATTAAGGGGACCATTGGCTGCAGTCTCTACATCACGTCGCATGGCTTAGGTTGCTCGGCCTAAATTAGATCGGTCACTTGTTGCCTATCTATGCAGTGCTCGGCTGCTTTAACACTTCCAATCTGCATGGTAACGCGGTCGTCCGTCAGACGCAAATCTGGCATGGAGGTCTTGAAACGGACGACTATTGCATTTGCTTCAATGAAATGACCCTCTGGATTCAAACCAGGCAACCAGAGCAACCGGCGGCTTTAACAGTATAATGAGCCTTGAGGGTATTTTATTTTCCTGCAATATAAAACCGATATTAAAGATGAGTTTATTTAACTTTAAAAGTAAAATGTCTTTTCCTTCTGGGTCCAGACTTCTGAGACACCCTGTATACATTTCGTATTAAAAAAAAGAAAAGGCACATGTATGGAATCTGATCAGGTCGAAAGCAAACTAACATCCAGGAGGAAGTGGAGCAACATCTTTGCCGTCTTTCATGATGGGTTTGGATTATTTCAAATTTGGTAACATCGATCCAAAAAGGAAAAGCCTTTATAGATTATTTGAATGTGATCCAACTCTCACTATTTTTTTTAAAAAAATACAGATTTAGAAATTGATAGTGATACAAATAAACTTTGCATTCGATGTTAAGCTGCAGGTCCAGTGGTCCTTATTTTTTTATCTGCGCCCTGGCCTAATGCTGTAACCCAAATTTGGTAGCATTCTGACTGGTGGGTCTGGAGAGGAAGATTTTTGAAGAAATTTACTAAATCGGCCATTTTGACTTAAAGTCCCTGTTACCAGCCAGGAGAGGAACGTTGCTGCCAAATTTCAGCCGGATTGGCCAGAGAAGTCGAAATTAGAGATGGATGGAAGGATGGACGGACGGTGCATGATGACGATACCTCATCTGGAATTAAAATTCCAGATAAGCTAAAAAAAAAAAATTACATTCATTTTACATTCTGCACCTGTTTTATGAACTGTATTCTCCTTGAAAAGATATTCCATGGTACTGTTACAGATCTGGAAACCAAATGCATTCACAACATACAAATGTCCCAAAAGTCAGTTATGTCGTTAAGTATGTGTGTGGTCAGATCCCCTTCCTTTTGTTTAGTGGGAGAATCAAAGGTGTGCTTTGTGATTTCTTTTAGTTAGGTTAGTACATCTAACAACCATCCTATCTGCATGACCCCTCAGCCCATTACGATCCACGGTACCATCGCACTTGCAGTCCTCGGTTCGCGGGCCACAGCGCACCTTTGCCTGAGACGGATTCCCGAGGATGTTCGAGGCAGTTTCACTACCACGACCTTTCTCGAACACGCACGGAGGGGAGGGTCGGCTTTCTCCAAAACAAGGCCGAAACTCCGCCCCGGAAAAGTATTCCGTGGGACCCTATCCAATCAAAGGCGGACAGTGAGGTGTGTTCACCAAGGCCACTTCCCGCTGCGGGAGGTCCATAAACATCCCCGAGCACTCTCTCAGAGTTTTTGCTATCATGAGGGTTGAGCAGAAGGTCGTCGAGGTGGCAAACGTGTCTCTGCTGGCCCTCTACAAGAAAGGAAAGAGCGACCCTGACCCCCCTCCGTGGACCCCGGCCAATCACCACCCGAGCTCCGCCACGAACCTCGAGTCTCACACGTGCGACTGTGGACCAAACTAGCGACCATTGTCAGGTGCAGCAGCATGGAGTACCCCCTTTCTCTGACGGCCAGGTACCCTTCCGAACTCTGACCCTCAGCTTGTCTCTCTCCTTGGCTGCGAGGGTCCAATAAAGAACTCTGGGTTTATTTTCATTTGTGCGTGTGTCTGCGTGTGGGCCCGTCTTTAAGTAGAACTGAATAAATGTTTTTGGAACATTGTAAATACTGCTTGCATATTCGCGTTAAGTCTTGCCTTCATCTTTTACTGTTAATAAAACATGTTAGAAATGTTCCCAGTTCGTTTTCGTCCGTCCTTGAATTGGTCCAGCATGGTTGGGATCTGAGTTTAGGCGGGGTTTTATCCCCGATTATCTGTTCATTCCAGCCGGCACGGCTTTGGCAGTTTCCGCTCAGCTGCACCCGAACCGGAGTTGGTAGTCTGTAGTTGGAACTCTACCGCAGTCGGTAGAGTGACTCGGTTCGAGTAAGACGTGCCGAGGGCGCGGTTTCCCCGGTAGTCGAAATAGCCAAGTTAATTAGGTAAATTGGTTATGGACAAATAGACCCATAGCTATGCGGTTGAAATATTGGCGACCACCGTCGGTTTAGCGACCTGCCGTGTCACGGAATTATCTGGAGCGACGGCCTACAATTCCGGGGAGTTTGGTGGGAGACGATGCAAGCTTTCCCCACCGACCCCTGGCCCGCAACAGTACAATTACAGGTGAAATGATCCAAGGCATTAACAGCTAACAAACACAGCACAGGTTCTTATCATCAATTGAAATTAATTTAGAGCATGCTGAGGCAGGGTCCCAGCTCCAAGATTAAACAAACATTCTTTCAAATGACCAGACAATTCTTATTCTTCTTATTCTTATTCTTCTTATTCTTATTCTTCTTATTCTTATTCTTATTCTTATTCTTATTCTTATTCTTATTCTTATTCTTATTCTTATTCTTATTCTTCTTATTCTTATTCTTCTTCTCCTCCTCTGTAATTGTCATTGATCTGCATGTGATTTTATTTGTGTACAAGCATGAACCTTCAATAAATGTACAGTAATAATTGGTTCACGAAAAAAATGAGTGACCACTATATTCGTTATTGTTGTCTGTCTGTCTGTCCCGAGCATAGCTCCGTGGGTTTTGATCCGATCCTGATAAAATTTTGATGGGAGGTTTATATCACGATCTAGTTGTGTTTTCCTGAAAATGGGCGTGGTGTGCCCATTATGGGCGGAGCCACGCCCAAAAAACAGGTGTTTTTAAGGGGTAGCCGATTTCAATTTGCATCTTCTCCTCGGGGGTTTGTCGAATCTGGCAGGGGTTTCGGTATTTGGTTAGCCCAATGGAACCTGCATAGCCTCACAGAGCTCGATTTATCATTTTCGTCCCAAGGTCGAGGTTACAAAGTCACGAACTTAGAAAATTTCGAATTTTGGCATAAAAATCATACGACCGCCCAAACTTTGAGAGCTCGGATGACTATTTTTGATGCATAATCTTGAGGTCATTCCCCACCGAAAGTCTTGACACCATTTTTCTCTATCTCAAACACCTTGCCCGTGACGCCCCCTTCAAGTTTGTTTTTACGCTGATTTCATCAAAGTATGGATAATCCGATGACTGCGAAATGCCATATAGCCTATATGACATTATATTGTTCCTGGAATGTTCCAGAGGAAGTTTTGCACCAAAGGTCATAATCCTTGACCTTTGACCTTCAAAGGTTATGCAAAGGTCAAATTTTGAAAGTTGTTGAACGAAACCGGGTTTTCGACATTTTGCTGATAATAACCTGTCACTCGTACCACATCATGTTGATCATTTTTATAACTTGGTCAAACATTATCACATTGTATCATCCTTGACTTTTGAAACAATCTACATCGTCAAATACCGCTCGTGAACCATCGTAGTCTTCAGATTTGTATTTTTTTTTTTATAACCCTTCGGTTTTCATGCATTTTAAAACACAGTTGAGCACGTTTTCCAGATGTCCATATTTTCCTGATTTCCAGAAGCCTATTTGCACGCCAACTTATGACATTTTCCAGGTTTCCAGAAACTTTTGTTCTTGTGTACACCAACTTTTTGTTGCTGTTGTCTTGTCTCAATTTATTTTACATTTTACTTTTTTTTTATACCGGTCCTTCGTTAAGCATGGTTTCTGTAAATGATAAAAGAAAATCTATTTAGCGGAACTACATCTCTGCTGACCATCTCCCTGGCTTTTCAATGATTCCTATTTTCCACAATCGACTCCAGCAGTGAAAATGTTGGCAAGCATCACACAGGCTCATGGCATGTCAGAAGGAGCCAGCGTTGCATTCTCCTGCCATGAACCTCGGGATACCTTTTCGGACCCTGAGTTTTATACCAGGAAATTAGGTGACTACGCCCCCCTGGGCAAGCCAGTGTTTCATCCCTGCCTGTCAAATGCGCTTGCTCACCAGCTGGTTTAACGTGTGTGCATGCTGATACAAGTTGGCCTGCACCATACTTGCCACAAACTGAAGTATTCCCTTTTGGTTTGCCGTTTCCCCGCAGCCCTTGTTTGTTTCCCATTTTCTCTGGTCTTCTAAAATCGCATCTGGATTGCAGTTCTTCACTTGTTTTGGTTGTTTAGTTCAAGGTCCCCCCCCCCCCCCCAGGCTTATGGTTCTAGTCTTGAAGAAGGCATTTACATTGTCATACTCTGAGTTTGCAGGCTAAAACTTTCAATACATCGATATTACCAACATGGGATTGCTTGTCTTTCTTTAAAAGTGAGATTTTTTTTATCATCATATCACATGGTTGCAGACCTAATCTGATTTATTTTGCTCACCATTAAAATGTACTTGTTCAGTTTTTGCGTTTTGTACGACAGGATAAATATGGGTTGGCAGGATAGCTTGGAGGTATGTACACTTGTCTTTGAGCTGTATCGCCTCTGTTCAAATCTCGTCCCAGCTATAAACTGTTACACTGGTGTTTTGGATGCAGAGCGATGCGTCAATGCGTGCGCCGACTATTGGAAGGACTTTTAGCCGGAGGAACAGTTTTGCCAGCATGAGTCGTCGATTGATGTTAATAAAGATACCTCGATGTCTTTCATGAAGAGTAGGCAAGTTATCGCCGGCACCCAAGCCAAGTTCAAATTTCTGCCCTGACTGTCTGCTGGTAACGTGATAGCAAACTCTTCAGCATAACCTTTGCTGAGACGACTTTGGCATCACTCACACTCTGTCGAGAGTTGTGTACATTAATGATCGTGATTGATGATGAGAAATATAAATGACTCGTCTGGGTACCTCGTACTGCATGGGGAAAAAAAACACCATGTAGGGGTTCTGACACATGTTGTGCATTGAAAACATATGTGGTTATTGCCCTCATGGTGGTGAGCTTTTCCCCGGCGCGGCTTACGAGACGTGCTGGACATTGAAAAAGCTGTAGAGTTATTGGCCTCGTGGTTGTTCCCTTTTGCCTGTGAGCCAGTGGCAGCATTGCCTAACCCCACATCCCAACATACACTTTATTGTGGCCTCAAAACGGCCTTCAAGGCCAACATCTGGTAGTTTAAAGCCTTGCACATATTCTGATGTACCTACACCCAAAATTTGGGGCCTCGAGGTACGACGATTTAGGCATGTAAGAGTAACAAAGAAACACCGAAACACTTGAAATTGTTGACAAGATTATATGTTTTGATTTTTTAGAATGTTTATTTGCTCATCTAACTTGATTTACTTGTAAATTAGCCTTGCCTGCCAAAAAAAATGTCTGCGTTTGTGCATTGCCAAGCAATTTTTGGACTCTGTGCCAATTGGTGTCGAGCTACAAAATTTAGTTATTTTGCGAGCTGCTGTTTTCTCCCATCCTCTCTTCCTGTTCGTTAATTCCCTTGTTCGTGTCCAACTGTTGCCCCACCATCAGTTCATACTTAAGTCACCTTGCTCTTCTGAGCCTCAATTTTGTAAAGAAAGAAAAAATACTTGTACAAGCTGGAAAAGATAGGTACGTATGTTAAAAGTACTTGTCCTATAGTATACCTATTTTAATAGCTATTTATGTATTTATAGGAGTGATGCTCATGGAAGAACAAGGGCGAATTCACAGTGAGACAAACATCAAGGGAATAAATGAACAGGAAAGGAGGAGGAGAGGACACCTTGAAATTAGCAAGTAATATGGTTGAGTTAGGAAAGGTTAACGAGGGTAATAAAGGTCACGTGACATAATTGGGGATGAGAAGCGATGGCGGTGCACTGCTTGCTTAAAACCCTGGAGGGAGGAGTGACAAAAGTCTCTGGAAGGTGGTTTCAATGAGAGGAGAAGTGAGGAATCATTGAGTTTTTAGGTGTGGATTTTGGAAGTTTAACCAGGAGGGGGTTACTTGTAGAACTTGTGGGAGGAAAGTTGGTGTGGGTCAGGAATGCTTAGGCTCGGCAGAGAATAATTTGACAGCAACTAACTTTAAGTACTATTTTGGTGATATGATCGTCCAGGGTCTGCATCTCTTTCATTGGCTGTCCATAGATGTGGATTGGATAGTTTGAGTATCGATCCGTGCAGAGAGAGCTTGATTTGCTGCTGATTCAATAAATTATCCAGTAACTTGTCTTGTCCATATGTAATGAAAGGAATTGACAGTCTTTAGCTTTGAATAAGAGTGGCATCAGCAAAATGGTGAATTTGGTTTTCAAAATAACTGGACAGATTGTTGATATCGATCAATAATAATGAAGAGGATGCTGCTTTGTGGAACCTCAGCTTGAAGGGAATAGTCATGGGGAAGGACACCATCAATTGCCACCTGCTATTTCTGCTCAAAGGAAATCGGACAACCATTTGAGTAGGATGCCCTACATACCAAGGAAAACAACTTGGATATCAAGGCTGGACGTCTGATGGTATCAAATGTTTGAGAGAGTCTTAAGGAGTCTTAATGTTTTGCTTGTGGTTCATGGCATCCATCCACTGCTGTATCTGAAGCAGGAGTGTAGTGAACGTTGAATAGCCAGGTGTGAAACCAAAACTGGTTGTTAGAGATTAGCGAGTTCGAGAAGAAACAGTATCTGAGATCTGCTGTCGTGATGAACTCCATTACATTATTTGCTTATGATGGAGAGAATGCTGAGATATCTGTCGTTGAGGGGATCAATCCTACCAACTTTCTTATGGGCAGCATTGATGTTGGCAATTTTCCAAAATGGTGGAAATTGCCCAAGCAAGAAGTGCCTGTGAAAGAGCGAGGGTATGATT